>NC_143021.1:135915080-136090080 GCF_055824585.1 Amblyomma mixtum | reverse complement strand
AGCTGCTCAACAAGATTTCCGCCTAATCTGTACGACAGATTATAACCAAGATTACTTTCTTGTAGCCTTCTTTCCATATTTATCACAAAGAATGAACAGCAGCGGTGATAGAGAGCAACCTTGCCTTAATTCTTAGTGTCCCCCCCCCCCCCCCCCCAGTTGTGGTACTTTTTGCCTCTTACCATGTAATTTCAACTTTATTATCTCGGTAGATTTCCTCTAGAAAATCAATTACCTCATGACCGATACCTACATCTCTTAATATATTCCACTGGAATTCCCTGTTCACGTTATCGCATGCACCGCTTATGTGCACAAAGGCTAAATAGAGAGGTCTGTTTTGTGTCTTAGCTATTTCTATGCATTGGGTAAGCACTAACAGGCTGTCATCTAAGCGCCAGCCCCTTCTGAACCCATTCTGAAGTTCTCCTAGTATCCTATTACCTTCTAACCACGGCTACATTTTTAATTTCACCGCCTGCACTCCCAGCCTGTGTATAACAGATGTTATTGTAATCGTACGGAAGGATTTTATGTTCATTTTATCTTCTTTCCCTTTATAGATCAAATTCATTTTACACTGTCTGCAGCTATGAGGAATTTGCTTATTTATTATGACTGTCTCCAATGCTTTTTTTTTGGGCCAAGGCCATTAATCATCTTAATTGGAGTTTCGTCTATCCCTGCGGACGTGGTTTTAGGAATATTTGCTTCCGCCTTTTTCCAGTTAAGACTAGTCAGTTCTAATCTGTTCTCTATTTTGCTGCCCTGTGTTGCTCCCTCATTGGGGAGATTACCCCATTGTCGTTACTAAAAGACGCAGCTGCAAATGACGTAATGTAGTTCACAGCATCGTCTCCCTCAAAACATTTTCCCTCAGCATCTTTAATCTGTTCCTGCTTTCTTTGATTTGTTTTTCGCAACCAGCTTATATGGTTCCAGAATTTTGTTGGCCTCCCTTTATGTGCCTCGCGTACTTCAGCCAGCCATTTATCAGAGGACTGCTTTATTTTAGCCTGGACGAGGACCTGAGGAAGCTGTTCCTTTTGTCGATAGGATTCCCATTTTTCGCCTATTTCCTCTTCGGATAACTGCGCCCTCTTTGCTTCCCTGTGTTCCCTTGAAGCCGCCCGTCATTGTTCGATGGCCTTCTTAATTTCCATATTGCCCCAGCTTCGTGGCATCCTCTTTCATCTCCAGCGGTTTACTCCTTTTACTTGTTTAATTTTTTTACTCATGAGTAGTTCTAACTGCTTATAGCCCCACTTTTCTATGGGGCGTTGCTCGATTGCTTCCTCTATGTCGGCTGCTATTGGCACTATTTGTTCGTCGTTTAATTTTGCGTTGCCTTTTTGACTTCGCTGCATTTCTCTTTTGACTAGGGTTCCCAATTGTAGACTAATACGTTTATGATCACTTCCTAGGCTGTTCTTCCCCTCTTCGTCTATTTCCATTATTGCGAGCTTGTTATAGATGCCCTGCGACATTAGGCAGTAGTGAATGGTTGTCTGCCTCTTACGGGATCCCCACGTGATTTGACCCTCACATTTAGTTTCTCTATTGGCAATAACTAGGTTGTGCCGCTCACCGCTCACCTAAGGACAGGGTTAATTGGAAAGACATGGGAGAGGCCTTTGCCCTGCAGTGGGTGTAGTCATGCTGATGATGATGATGAGGTTGTTCCGCTCACAGAAGTCTAGCATTAACTTCCTGTGCGGCGGTGCCCCGTGCGGCGCCACATGAATCCCTAACACACAATGTACACGATCGTCCAGCATATGGAGCGCGTCCAGTCATGCACAGATGTCTTATAAAGGTATCTTCGAATTATGTACGGAGATGACCACTTCGCTTCCCTTTATTACTTTGAAGACCCCACCTTGGGGGTATACATAAGGGTTGGGAGAAGAAATATTGATTGAATATGATTGCCTAGATGATATTTGTGAAGGGCATATTTAAATTGTTAGCAAAGGTTGATTGGCAGCTCATGGCATCGACGTCGTGGGGAAGGCCTGAACAACTTAAATATTAGCGCACACATTACAGATATTCCAATTAGGCCAGCAGCCAAATTGTTCGAAACGCAGTCAATGTGACAGACGCCAAGCCTCGTCTAGTTGCCCGATACACCACAGCTTTCGCTCTGTTACCAGGTTCAACAGTGGTTACACCCCAGCTATTTTCTTTCCGGACTAGGCACGTCCTGAAAAATTCAGGGGGCACTTTGTCTTTCTAAAGTGCTGCAAGGCGAAAGCGTTTCCTGGCGCACTGTATATTTTTTTCATATTTTTTATTTTATTACTTTCGTTTCTTTTCCAATTGTTATTTTTATTTTATTTTTGTTCATTTTGTTATTTAATGTTTTGTATTTTTTATTTTATTTATGAAACCCAAGCATTCACTACATGCGCCTTAATTCATGCTCAAACCCGTAGTCTTCGTGGATGAGTGGTAGCGTCACCGTTTCATATGCCAAGGGCCCTGGTTCGATTCCCAGCCTCGACAGAGTTTTAAGTAGTGACGCCGAAACGCAGACACATTTGCTAACATTCCTTTGTCACGACAGTATGAGGCATTAAATGCTTTCGCCTAAATAAAGTAAGCGATAACGGAAATCAGCATACATCAGATGTTTTGGCCATGATTTTTGCGGCGAATAAAGTAAAGGACTTGCGGACAATATCATGCCATCTGCCCAGAAACGGGCTTGCAAATTGGACAGTTTGCCCAATAAGCATGGCCTCAAGAATGTTTAGCGAGGCATTCCGCACCCACTACCAGTAAAAATGTACTTAAGCTATCCACGAACGCCTGTGGATGACATAAATCAGTCTACAAGTTAGTTGCAGGTTACATAATTCCTTGGCTAGATACGGGTCAGCTGCCCCTGTTCGTTTCACTATCACAACAGATAGGTCGAGGTGGTAGTGAGGTTGAAAGAGCGTGCTTCCGGTGGTAAAAAGTGGAATGAAAAAATGGAATTATAATCACTTAGAATTACCCATCAGTTCAAAAATGAATCAAGTAAAAGGAGTAAAGCACTGGAGTGGAAAGTGGAAGCCACGAAGCTGGTGAGAATATGGAAATTAAGGAGGCCATCCAAGAACGACGTGTGGCTTCAAGGGAACACAGGGGAGCAAAGAAGGTGCAGTTATCTTGTAATGCCATGAAAGGTCATGCGCAAAAAAGACTACACGAAGCCAGAAGGCACAACAGAAAGAGCGCAAACTAACAACTAGTTTATTCAGACGTTCACAACTTTAAATATAAGAAAAGCACGTGCACGCGCTGCGGATGCATCCAGAGCATGCCTGGCAAACGTGATAACACCATCATACCCTGCAAGACAGATCTTAACAAAGCTGACTGGCTTCCATGCAATGTAAGAAACGTATCGCTAATGCAATTGTGTGCATTCTTTATTAAGAAAGATTCCATTATTTCTCCCGCCATGGCGTTCCTGCCCTGGCCAAGAATCTTGATCTCATTCTGTCACGACCAGCATTCTCATTTTCGGCAAAGTTCGGTCAAATTCATGGAACATTCCATATACCTTAACGTGCACCCGTACTCCCCTGCACGATCACGCAGCGTCATGTCTGGCCAATATAGGCCTTCCCACATGTTAGGGGAACCTCATACAGAGCGCCTTTCGCGCATTTAACAAAGGGCATGCCATGCATGCAAAACGCCAAACTGCCCTGCAGCAGTGTCATCACCGATGCGTGGTTCGCCGTTGCTATTTCTACGCTGCAGTGCAGACAGGGTCGCATTTAGCAATGTGTAGTACCACGGCAGTGACAGCAATAATTATTGATCGTAAATTATAAAATAACCCACTAGTCAAACCCCTTCACCACATTCTTCCCGTCTGCTCGTCCGCCGCGCAGCTTTGGAGAGGCTTAGCCACATGCCACACTTGCAACACAACACGATAGCAACGCTGAGCAGCAATGCCGAATGAACGCTGACTCAGAAAGGTGGGAAATAATCGGCTTAAATTACACTACATACTTCATTCGAAAAAAGAAACGAGCGCAAATCGGGTAATTAACAGACACAAATTTGCAGTTCCTTTCTTCCACCGCCTGTTCACGCTTGTCTCTGCGCTTTTATATCTAATTTTAAACCATCCTGACAAAGGAGGGCTGCAAAAAGAAATATTTAGGATAATGATGCCAATGAGGGCGTAAAACAGAAATCGATGATTAAACTTGCTTTACAATACTATACTCCACCTTGCATGCGGCCCCCTGTCGATTTGAACAAGGACTTTTCCCGCTTCCAATTTTCGATCAACTCCCTCCGTCGTAACGCCTTTAGGCGCCCGGGTTATCTCAGTCGGTACAGCGATTGCCCTAGGTTTTGTCGCTCGAAGAGGACGACGTTGCCTTCGATTATGGTGATTCTGGAGCATTTGTATTACTTTCCTTTCAAGCCGCCAGGCTCCATTTGTGTAGATACCAATCACAATTATTGCCTTCCCGCAAATCGGCTCCACCACAAATGATTTCCACAAGATTTCTTTTTACTGCACCATCCATGCGTATTTCGTCTTTGAATAATGTATAGAATTTACGGACCATATCACACAACCCATACGTCCGAACGAACAGTAGCTACGTTGTCAGGACGCTCACTCAAGGAGTGAATTCAAAGGGCAGACGTATGGGTCTTGCTGGTATCCACCACTGCTTTCCAGAGATGTAATTAAAAGATTTCCAAATAGAAAAGATTCCGTTTCATAAAGCGCGGCAAACTAGGTGTAGGGGCTACTGCTCGCTCGGGCTACAACCTGCTGACAGCTGTGTGCGGCGGTCACAAGAAGGTGCCTTCTCCTCTGCAGTATCAGATGCAGTTTAAACTCAACCCTGGAGGGTACGGTTGATGGCAGGACCCACTAATAAAGTGCAGAGGATATTGGGTGGTTAGTATCGTGTTATTATCGCTTCCCTTCTAGGATTGCAGAGCTTGTTTTCAAGGGTGGGGTAGGCACTCTGAATCTGTGGATACTTAACTTGTTTTATTCCATGCCTTGCCGACCATATTTGCGCAGCAGCCAAGTGATGGCAGCTGGCTGTCAGTGGAGCGCACACGGAGGTGTGTGCTCTTGTTACACCTGTCTTCGCGTCCGATCCGGCTACCTGTTTGTTCGCTGGAGCTTCGTGCCATCCTGGGGTTATCAAAACCCGCATTATCGTCATAGTGCACTCCTGTATTAGAAATGAACTTCTCTTTCTAGCCACTGGTGGGCATGGAGTTGATGTCAATTCTTCTTCAGTTTGCTCTGAGCTTCGCACTTTTCTCAAAGATTTTCTACAGGCTCTTATCATCACAGTTTGTTTAGTCGAAATCCGTTTTACTCAAAAGCTTTTGCCGCCTCGCTTCGCCTCGGCAGCACACCGCGGGTGTAATCTGATTGAAGGCCCAAAGAGCCCGGAACTTCTCATCCTGTGCCGCGGCGATGTGATTACAGCCCCATATAACACAAAATGTCCCATGCTGCACCTGCTAGCCCACGAATCATCTCTCCGGCTGCAGCCAAAGCTTCGTCTCAACTTCGTCGCATGCAAACCGCCTTATGGGTTCGCCGCCGTATCCCGAAAACGCACTCATCTCATCAACGTCTCAAAGCCGAATGACACTCCCTCTCTCAGAGTGTGGCAATTATCCAAGCTTCTTGCACGGACGCTATTGAAAGGCAAGTGCCCGGTTGTTGTGCAGGCGTTATATGCCAGGAGTTAGTCATAATTGTTCATATCCACTCTGCATAGTTAGACTAGGAAATAGTGATTACAATATTGCCCTTAAAAACGCCGTAAGAAGGAACCTTTTACCAAATCAAGGGCTCGATACATGCTGCGGCGGTCGTATTTCAGTTGAGGCTAAATACAAAACCTACAGTGTATTATTAAATGTTACCGTATATTGGAAACCTCAGGCGTTCTAAAGTAATCTACAGCCCTCCTCTTTCCTTCCTGTAGCCTAGGTGTGGTTTCAGGAAGTTAAACACCACAAGATGCAGTTTTTAGAAGTAAGGTGTTCAATATGTGTTACAGGAAAACTACTTTAATCTTATCGGGTTTGCAGAAATCCTTCTTGGTTTCTTTCTTAGTATTGCATCGTGGGAGGGAACAGCGCGAAACAAAACGACGGACAAAGTAAGAGGACACAAAGACGAGCGCTGACTCGAAACTGAATTTTTTATTGAAAAACGAAAACATATATACATCACACTCACGTGAACAAACAGAGCAACTACCATTGGTCTAGTGGAATCGAGACCATCAAACGCACAATATGCCACGTGGTGAACTCTGAACAAAAGCACCCCTGAATCCCGAAATGAAGCAAGTCACGAATTATCTAAAAACGACACTTCTTTGTTAACTAATGCTAAAGAAGGCTGGCTGATACACTGTGATTCCTTCTTTCGTATGAAATAAGCTTCCATAATCTCCCTTGTCAATTTATCCCGGTGTCTAAACAAAATTTTAGTTTTTGTGACCAAAGGGCGGCACTTTTTCTGTTTTTTATCATTTTCCTTCCCACACTCGCGGCAATGATCTTTCAGATGAGAGTATCTGGTGTCTGATAGTGAATTAAGATGTTCCCTCAGGCGAACATTAATACATCGGCCTGTCTGACCAATGTATACTTTTTTGCACGATAGTGGAAGCTCGTAGACTACAGAGCATGCGCATTCTACCAACGGTGACCTGTGAGTAACACGGCATTTAAATGGACTAACTCCTAATACACTTTCACTACGGTTTCTGATGGCCCGGCAAAGCCCGCTCAACTTGCAAGGTGCCGAAAAAACAACTTCGACTTCAAACCTACCAGCTACATTTTTTAGATTATGGGCTACTTTGTGAATGTAGGGGATGACTACCCTTTTCATACATGTCTTGTCCCTCTTTGACTTGACGAAATCCGTCCTCACCAGCCGCACCAACTTTTCGCACGTTGCCGAAATAACCGAATCAGGGTACCCTGCGGTTTTCAGTATTGCGTAAGATTTTTTTTTTTCGCTGGTCATTCAATCAAAGTACACTGTCACAAAAGTCACAGGTATTACACATTCAGAATGGTCTGGGATTTTTATCATGTGTACTATTTCTGGTTCATGGTATAGGAAGATACTTTTGCATCTTATCTGATGATTTCTGTGTATTTCACTAACAGTATCTCTCGTGTTACAAGAGTGGCTGTGCAATAAATATTACCCGAAAAAAGCAAAGATATGCTGGCCTCAAAAAACATTCGTTCATTTAGTTACATCAATTACAGCATCGGTTATCTTGTCTCTTCAGCTCATCAACTGTTGCAATGATCACTGAGGCTGCTTTGCGTACAATTTTTTTCAATTGATCTTTATTCCAAACTAAAATCAGAATTGCAGTTACAAAAGTTGTATCCGTAAAGATACAAGTGAAAATGGATACAAATGACAGGCACTACAAATTAATTTAGGACAAATAAAAACAATTCAGTTAGAGTCCACAACTGAAATGTGCAAAGGGAGAATTGACGTAAGTACTAAGCAAACCGTACTTCACAGAACAGAAAAAGCTGGGAATAAGAAACCTTGTGGGAATAGCCAGCAATTATGCCAGAAAAAGCCAGCAATAGCCAGTCCGGCGTTCTCAACCGTTCAAAGAAACTTCATCTCATGAGAGAAATATAACTATATTGCCTCATTCGAAAAAAACGTTAGAAGTGACGAAGGCAGACTGTCCTACTGACGAATACTGCGCACGAGAAAAAAAACGGCTGCCGATTTAACACGTGCAAGCAAAGAAATATATTGCGGAAGCGCTACGCATACCTGCGATTGAAAAACAACAGGACGAGGAAGCCAGTTATGCGCGTCTTCAACTTTTCATCTTCAGCGCCAGTGTACGGGGCGATAAACACTAGCACAATGAATCACCGGAGCGAGTAAAATCTCGCCGTGCGGCTGGCACCACGCTGGGCTTCGGGAACACGCCTAGTACTTTTGTTATCGGCATGTTCCTATTCGCAGCGCCGAGCGTCGGCATGCGCCGCACGTCACAGTGCTGATCTTTTTTTCGTCGTGACTATGGTCCAGTGCTGCGTTTCTGCAGCAGTGTTGTAAACGCCAACGCATATTGCTTTTGTGCCGTATTTCTGTCACAGCGCTTCACGCCAACGCATGCAGCGCACATCTGTCTGCCGATACCACCGCAAAACTCAAATCCTGATAATTTGTTTGAGAGTAGTATTAGTTAATGAAGAAGTGTATATGCAATTCACAGCGCGAGAGAGTGTTGCAGCTTAATCTCAGGCGAGTTCGGTGTCGACGATAACGTGGTGCCCTCGCACAGCGGCCAGGGAAGCTTATCTGTTCGCGCCCCCGCGGGTTCCAAACCCAGTCGTGGATATTTATTTGATTTCTGTCAGTGGGGATGAAATATTCCGATTGGGTAATTCCGAGCAGGACCTCGCGTTGTTTGGGTTCGTGCCAATCGAAAGAAAGAGTAAAAATAAATCGAGCATTCGTTAACGAAATTCGAACCCGCGACGGCATGATCACATCTACTTCGCTGGCCACCACTTGATAGCACTAGGCTATCGAAGCAGCCGAACACGCACTCGTTAAACTGGAAGAGACTCTCGCGCGGTGTATTGCACATGTTATTATTCGTCAGCAAACAATAGCACCAAACTGATAAGCACGCTTTGAGCAACGCGGTGGTGGTGACCGTGAGGTATGTGCTGCATGCGTCGCAATGGACAACGTTGCGCCAGAAACATGTCATTAATAATTAAAACACTAGCGCATAACACTAGGAGAGATATAGACGGAGACAGGACGAGCGCTAAAGATCAACTGAGCATTTACTGCAACACATAGGCGCATAAAAGCACTTCGGTGGCGCATGCGCACACTGAGTCAGAAGGAGCACAAACTGATCAAAATGTGGCCAACTGCTCCTGAGATACATTTCTTCCTTCTTGAACAGGGCAAGTGATGTGGGCAGAGATGAGGTGGGCAAGTGGGAAAGGAGGAAATGTATCTCAGAGCAGTTTACCCCATTTATTAGTTTGTGCTCCTTCTGATTTAGTGTGCGCATGTGCCACCGAAGTGCTTTTATGTACCCGTTTGTCGCAGTAAATCTTCAGTTGATTTTTAGCGCTCGTCCTGTCTCCTTCTATGTCTGTGTCCTTGTTTTATGCGCTTGTCTTATAATTAATGATGACAAACCAACTAGCCCAGCTTTCCGCCTTGATTCTATTGACAAAAATGCCACAAGAGCAAAACGGGTTGGCGTTTACAACACTGTTGCAGAAACGCTGCACTCCAGCATAGGCCGCCGTCGTGAATAAACGCCAGGTGGAATTGACGATAAAAATGTCGAAAACGCGTATACCGTCTCTCTGGATCAGTGGACCACTCAGTTGAGCTTTCAAGTACGGGGCGGTAGTGTACACCTGCAAAAACTGTGCTTCCGCTGATTTTTTCTAGCCTGGCGATGCTAGACCGCCCGCGAACCAGATCTGGGCGAACCAGATCTGCGGACACTTGGGCCAGAATGTTGGTAGGCGGAGCTGGAGAACAGCGACGTCCCGTGGGCGCAAGGTAGCGTCAGGCGGAAGGTCGCCTGAGGGCGGTAGGTTGCTGGGGTCGGTCATGTCTTAGGCCGGAGTCACCACTGTTTAGGATTTGTGGGAGTCGCAGCGGAGCACCAGAGAGAGACGACCAGCGTGGCAGGCTTCTAGTTCCGAACTGCATGTGCCGGGCGTGCGCTCCGAGCACGCGCTGTCGTTCTTTATTTTCTTCTATCGCGGGAACGCCGAACTCAGCGCCTGCGCTTTATAGCGTCGCCGGGCGCTACAAGTATATATATGCTTATTTGACTTAGCACAAATCTATAATCATCGCGAACCCACACACACAGAGAAAAACAGAGAGAGAGAGAGAGAAACTGAAGGAATTCGGAGCACGCCCGCCAGTCCCTGCACGACGGAGTTGCACTCAAGTGTTTGTGTTCCTAAAGTCCGTAACACTGGCAGCCTGGCCGGTGGCGCTGGTCTTTACGGACGGGTCCTCCGAGCTCAGTAGGGTCTCCCAGTCCTCCCAGGTCCTACTTCGAAAGACCCTCCTCGAGGTTTACACTGTTGAATAATGCTTTCGCAGTACGCAATAGCGCCACCAAAAAATTCTGTCTTCCTCCATTATCTGCGCATTTGGTCTGGCTCGTAAGTTTGTTTTCATAAACTATTGTTTCCCGGCCTATGACTCCACCACCAATATAAACTTGAACCTACGATTATGAATAAGCTGGCATAACAGAATTTTAATTCGAAGGCGTTTTTAATGCACAAAATGCACTACTCAGATAGTTGTATATGGTGCCCAATTTTGGCAGCGACAGCTGACATCACTAATGAACAGATCTGCTTCAGAGAGCAAACCATTCACTGAGATTTCTTTGCAAATACCATTAGAAAAACGATTGTTCTCTTAATTGTCCTGACACAAGAGAGATGTTTGCTCCCTAAGACTAAAGAAGAATAAATAAAGCGTGGTAAACACCCTTTTTTTTTTCAGGTTCAAAAATTCGATTGGTCTCGTGTGCAAAGAAACTGCTCACTTTATTCTAATTTGAATACATTTAAATTTTTAGAGTACATAGCGTATCCAGGCACACTTGCATAAAAGATTTCCTGTTTTTGACCAACGACATGAGGGCCGGATTTCGATCAGGTTGGATGCGAAAAGTGCCGTGCGCTAGAATATCTGCAGTTCTTCGTGTACGCCACAGCGTCGAAGTCAATCAGGAGCAGGCTACTAAGGCATTCTTGAAACGCCTTAGTCATTCTTTCAATTAAAAAACAAATTCTTCAAGAACTGGAGGCGGTGCAATAGGACGCAGCACCGGCGGAAGTGCGCTGCATGCAGTTCCACATTCGCATTGTTTTTATTTTTGAGCACCGGCAGTTTTTGTCAGTCAATTACCACACCTTCGAACATGGAATAATTCAAGTAAATCACCATTTTGTAAGCGACGGCGGCATCATGCCATTGCAGAAACACCAAAGCTAGTTTGTTTTGATCCTTACTGGTCGCCTAGCAACCAGTTCTTGCGGGGCAGGACTTGGGCGAATGGCTTCTCGGTTGACCTCTCTCCTTTGTTGCGGTTTATCGCGCATAGACTGCGTCACATGATATTCAACACATAACTCGCGCCTAGGCTCTGCTGTTCATGAAATCAGTTATACGTTCGCGTGAACTGGCTGGGAGAGCAGAACTGATCTCTTTTTAAGAGGTGAATTAATGACCACCGAAGGTTCTACATGCAATGTTTATATCTGCACTTGATTGCTCAGCCAATTTGCATCACTGCCGAGTGTGCGTAATGCAGCCACAAACATTCGGCCTCCCAGACGAGCGCGCAGATCGCCACGTTGTCACATCATGATTTACTCCACCGGAGATACTTTTTATATTCTTTGATCTAAGTTTCGTCGACATTTTTAGCTCTTGTATAAGATATATTGATGTGCACCTAGCACGTGAGTTAGGTGCAGAATTCCTTTAAAGTGTTTGCTGTATACGCTAGGCATTCCTGCGGAAGGCTCGGAAAGACATGGCTAATTGTTGTCGGAGGAAATTTCTGTGGATATATGTATTTATTGCGCACTCCCTACTGTTTGACTGGACCTCGTCTGAGCTATGCCCTCCCATGATTGATATCATGGAAGCTTCGCGTGGATTCCCGGTTAGACCGGTCCTCCTTTATTTCTCGTCAGATACAGGGAGGCTTTACCAAACTGCTAAGCAGCTTCCCGTCGCGGTTAAGTTTGTAAAAGCCACAACCTCAGAGGTATATTGTGAATTTAAAGATCAGTACGAAGGGATTCGTAGCAGGTGTGGTCGTTTATCAAAAACGCGTCCACTGCTTAGAATTCAGGAAAGGATAATATTTATACTGTTTTTGCGCCCTGCACCGGATAAGACTAAAATAGACATTTATAGCCTAATATTCATGGAGGTGAGACATCGGTGGGTGATCGACACTGACCTCAACAGTGACCTATACGAATATTTTTATTCTCCTTTCTGCCAACTTATCAGTGTTAGTGCAAGCGACATTAACGTTACTGAAGACCGCTACCAACGGTGTAAGACTTACCGGAGAGTTACTGCGTCTGAGGTCTTTCATCGCGATTCGGCAAGCAAACCCCGTTTCCCAAAAGGAGAGACGATTCGCGCTGTATTGGCCATTTATGGCAAGGTGCATGCAGACGTTAAGAGAATATCTGAAGCTTTGGCTTTGATTGATGGATACCGAAGCCTGAACAATACCTTGCACATAGAGAAAATGGGGCTTTGGCGAGATTTCAAATACAAGGTTATTGACTTAGTCATCCTTCCTACTGGTAGCAGCATTTTATCAAGTGGAGACGTTTACCCATACGCGCAATATTCCCCTGTTCCGCTGTGCTTCTTCAGCCGGCGTAGGGTAAGCAACAGAATCACCTTTATGGATAGCTGGACATCATGCGCCTACTTATGCGTCGCTTTGGTTGGAGTCGCGTGTACAATAGGCGTCTTTACATTTACTCGCTGTCACCTTCTTTTTGGAAAGGAGCGAACATTCCACGCGGGAAGCTATTTTTTGCTGCTTTCATGCTCACTTCTGGGACGGAGTCCTCCGACGTCTGCGGCTGGCTCTTTAATACATCGACACCTGGCAACTGCTTTCTGGGCCCTAGGCATGCTCGTTCTCAACAATTACATACAGTCCAGAATTACAGCCACCCGAAGCGTTCCGATTGTTTCAGGCAGTGTGAATTCCTTCCGGGAAACTCAGTCTCGAATTGAGGCAGGCCACGCTTGGCCTTGCTTGAGCATGGACTGGATTGGGTTCAATGAAGACGAATTAGAAGATAGTCGTCTGAAGGATTTCTTTCAAGTCATTTCGAATGCTGTGAAACAGTGCATTAGAAGTTGCAACTATGAAGCCGATATGCCCGTCTGTTCCAAGGAGGTATGGGCGAGTTCATATGTTGCATTTTCTACGTGTAACGAGGAGGAAGTGTATGCGGCTGCACAGTGGAACTTGGCTCCTGGCGAGCATTTCACCACAGTGCATCAAGTACCAGCTGTGCATGTTTTGAACCCACTGTGGTAAGTACTTCTGATTTTCTAGTTGTGCCCTCATATCTGCTGTTCGAACTATCAGCAGGGCTTACTGTCAGTGGCGCATACCTATCTATTTTTCCAAATTCATTTAGCACCGTATGAAGGGGCCGACGCAGCCCATACATTAGAAGACACCTGTTTTCTCCCTATGACTGGCAGCAAGTCCTAGCTGGACGAGGGGGGCACAGAGCCGGAAATAAAATTGTAAAGCTCTGCCTACATTACAAGCAACAAAAGAAGCCGTTCTGAACTCAGCATAGAAATTCAAAACCATAAACTGAGTGAATCATTTGTTACCATGCTTTCTATCACTGAGAATTGAAATAGTTTCTGTGTTCTTTTCTCCTATCAATATTTATCGCCATCTTCCTTACAGCGAGCAACACCGCCACCTACTGCTTGCTATCACTGAACATGGACTAGCTGTTCCTCATCGCATCAAGTCCGTGCCAGAGGACGCAGGCAACAAGGATGAGCATGAACTGTTTGTCTTCTACTTTGTATTGTATTTGCTCGGCTGCGCATTATCGGCTGCAGCTCTGGTTGGAGAGCTCCTATCAAAATCTTCATGCCGAGAATCATTGCATAGCCTCTTCACCAAAACAGAGAAGTGAAGAATAATGAGTTTATTATGCTCTTACATAGTTAATATGTTTTTTTTTTCACGGGAACCACGTGCCTTATTTACAGACCAATGCTTATCAATTTTGCATAAAATCATTTATCGTTCCGTTATAACAGAAGCGTATTTCCTCTTTAGATAGTGTCCATATCACGTGACGCGCACCGTCTCCTTTTCAACTATTTTCCGGAGACGCCGAGCCTGCACTTTTTGTGACCCTGCATTGAAAAGTGCACGGTAGTTCATTACGTGTTTGTAGTAACCTGTAATTTTGTCACTAACGCATATTACACTGCTTGAAATACCCACACTGATGTGTACACATTCGTTTTTCGGTTTTCAAGCAAAGGTTACAGGTACTGAACGTAAGTGTGTTGTAGTTAGCAAAGCACGGTACAGGTAAGCTGTGCGCCTTGCCATCACATGAGCACTACATTACATAATGAACCTGCTCAGATAGAGAAACGAAATTAATGATATGAAGCAAGCAACGAGGAAAAGTTTAACACTTGAGGTACGTACTTGTCTTTTCGCCGCTACTGGGTAAGTTTTGCACTGGTGCCATTCCTATTTATGCAGGAGAGCCTATGTCACTCACAAAGAAAAACTTTTTTCGTGTTTTTTCATTGCTTTCAGTGCCGAGATTTTCCCCTGCAATGAAATCATTATTTTCATTGCAGTTTCAAGAGGACAACACCAACACGCCCTAAGGGAATGCACCGTGCACGCTAGACTCGTTTTGACGTACATTTAATATCGTTGGTTACTCTTTCCTCTTTTATCACATAAAGGAACGGTTAAGTTCAAGCTTTAGGTGTTAATGGGCTGTTTATTGATTTCGACACACCGATGTTCCCAGCACATACGAGCAGCAGTAACTTCAAAAGAATATTAGTGAGGACAGCGGTAGAGCATAGAAATATTTTTGGGTGATACTACTATAGCTATCAGTCGGGAAGAATTTCTTCTCAATGACGAACAATCGAATGAGTTGATGTGTAACGCACCGCTTATAATGCGGTGTTGCTAAATATTGTCTTGAGTTGAGGTCGTTATCAACTAATTGTATCAAAACTTATGTAAAACTTGGAAGTACTAACCTCAATTAATAATTTTGCTTGTATTATTTTTGTTCAATAAACTTGTCTTGACTTGGCTTGAACTAGTCTATGGGATGAGGTTTACAGAGCGGAGGTAAACCGGCCACCACGCGGTTATCTGCCTAAAAAATGCTTATTAATCGAAGCGTCGCCTTATGTGTCGAAATCATTTTCGCACTTGATGCCAATACAGAAACTTGCTAAGATGCGCCTGCAAAAACCTGCTGCAGCATCCCGAGCAGGTCATAGGGAACGCAGTGTGCGCTATGTGCCGCGCTTTTTAAACTTCTTTTTACGTACCTTTCACCATTTTCATGGTATACTGTTTATTCCCACAGTTTAAGGAAAGTGTGGGACGAATATTATTAAGAACGACCTGGCACGACGTTGTGGAGTTCGCTGCACAAGCACGCCGCCCCTGACGTGGGCGTGTTGTCTGCGGTTACGTTCTACCACTCACCTTTCCACGCAGTACGAGAGCGAGTGCCCGAGGTGTGGAGACAAACCAACCCTATACCATGCCACATGGGCTTGCCAGAAAATAGACGAGCTAGCCATAATAGAAAACCCGAGTGGGGAACAGTGGGAGAGGATGCTATCCAGCGATATCCTGAAAGTCCAACAAGGACTAGTAAGGCGTGCACGCAAGGCAGCTATCGTCAACGGATCCCTGGACTAGGGTAACCGACCCTGAATTGAAGATGGAAGACGCCATCCAAAGCCGCAAAAACCACTACGCGGTGGTTTTTACGCGGTGTTACAAGGAAGACTAAGTAATTAAAAAAAATAAGCTCTCGAGGTTAAATTGTTTTTTTTTTTGCGCGAACTGATCAGGGGCCGTATCAGGCGCTATAAAAGGGGTTCCAAGTGTTTTTTAGGTAGATAACCAGCTAAAATTTCTTAACTAAACTTTCAGTTATTGCAGTTAGGTATCTGTCATTCGGAAATTGTAGACGATCATTAGTCAACCCGATATCAGTCGTTATGTTTACGAAAATGTAATTGCGCGCAGAACTATAGCACCATCTGTCGGGCTAGTTGGTTGCGATCCATATGTATCAGCAGCGCGAACACCACACAGGAAGAAGAAGGAGAAGCGCTCTTTACCTTCTTCTCCTTCTTCTTCCTGTGTGGTGTTCGCGCTGCTGATACATATAGAACTATAGCGCTGAGAATCTCCGCGCTCCACACGCCCGCAACGGGCTCCGCGCGGCAGCTGGGTGCCGCGAAGTCAAGCCCCCATGCTGACGTCACTCACAGCTGGACACGTCACATGCACACCCCGCTTTATCTGCGGCTAGAACGGAAAGTGGCTCGCTGTGGCCGCAGTCTGCGTGCAGCCTCGTCGCCCGCGAAATTGGACTGGTAATTACTGGAGCCCAGCTCGTGCGCCATGACATCTGAAAAAAAAAAATTGGTTTGGTTTATGGGGTTTATCGTCCCAAAACGACTAAGGCTATGAGAGACGCCGTAGTGGAGGGCTCCGGAAATTTCGACCACCTGGGGTTCTTTAACGTGCATGTGTAGTCTAGCAGCCAGCAACAGCAAACTCTTTTTGAGCGCATTAGCATCGGCTATTTTATCCTTTCGCCATTCAACATGGCTGCAGCTGCGTATGACCATTTTTGGACGGCTGAGAAAGTAGACATGGTTATTGCATACCGGAACGTGGATGGAAACCTCATTTAGCCGCGCGTCCGTATACTGCACGACATACTGGTCGTCGCGTACCATCACTTCTTTAGTTCAAAACGGTGTTCAAGTGTTTGTTTACGCACCACTGGAGCGTTTCACTCTCAAAGAAGTAGACGGCACCGCGTAGTAAGCGAACATTTTGACGCCAGCGTCTTGGCCAACGTTATCTGGAAGGCGTAGAGAGCGAGAGAGAAGTAGCTGATGCGAGTGCAGCCAGTGTCGCTTCAGTTTGGAGAGTGTTGTCTGAACATAAGGTATACCCGCATAACCTATCTCTACATCAGGTACTCACAGATAGCGACTTCCATCGGAGGCTGGCCTTCTGCAAATGTTGCCTCATCCAGTGTGACCAAGATGAATTCTTTTTAAATAATCTGCTTTGGAACAAAAAGACGCACTTGAAAGAGCTGCGTTAACTTACACAACGCGCACTACTGGTCAATAGGAGACCCCCACTGGCTGAGAGAACACACGCATGAGTGGCAATTCTCTATAAGTGTATGGCGAGTAAGTTTTCGCAGCCGCGTCTTTGGGCCATACTTTGTCGAAGGAAATGTGACGGCCAAGCGTTACACAGACTGCATTCAAAAGGATGTGGTTGCGGACTTCATATCGGAACTTCCACTCAGCGTTGTGCCTTCGATGGGGTACCAACACGATGGAGCGCCACCCCATTCGTCTTCTTGTGCTGTGCATTTTCTTGACATTAACTTTCGTTCGCAATCGATTGTGCGCCGCGGGCCCGTTTCTTGGCCACCGATGTCACCAGATTCCCCCCCAATTGGCTTTTTTCTTTGGGGGCATGTAAAATCAAATCAAATCAAATCAAATCAAATCAAATCTTTATTTCCATCGGTGCTACAGATGGAGGGCTACGGAAAAAAAAGCTGCCACTTGGCAACTTGACGAGTCCGCAGCCCCAAATATAAGGCAGCGTGTAGACAGCACCAGATAATGAAAAAACAATAAACAAATCAAGACACTTCATCAGTGCAGAACAAAGGAAAAAAGTCCTGCGCTAGGTAAAACAAACATCAGAATAGATAAAATCAGGTTAGTCAATCGGCAAACATGTCTCTAAGTTTAAGAGTGGAACAACTAAATAAATCAAAATTCAGTGACTGATAGTAGTTTAACAGAGATGGCAAAGAATAACACAATCGCTCCATACCAGAATTCAAGCGTGGTACAGCAACCTTCCAGTTTTCTCCATGTCTAGTCTGATAACATTTAGCATTTCCTTCTAAATGTGCCAAGGCATCCAGGCTGTGAATATTTTTTTTCACTTCATATTTAAACCGAGCACTCAAACGGTAACGGTATAGCTTGTGGGCTGTGATAACATGAGCACTGTGAAAAAATTCTGCAGTAGTTGCATTGTAGCCAGCATTGTACACGTGACGTAGATATCGTTTTTGCATATGGAATATTTTTTGTGTGTTAGAGAATGTAGTTGTGCCCCACACAAGCTGGCAGTAGTTGACGTGAGAACAGAAAAGAGAATTATAGACCAATATTTTTGTTTTAGTAGAAAGCATATATCGGAGACGACCAACTACACCGGTTATTCGAGCAAGTTTCACTAATACAGAATTCACATGAGATTCCCAGGACATATTGGCAGTGAATATCACACCAAGACATTTGAAATGGTCAACAATGTCAACAGGATGAGAGTTTAAAACAATATCAGCATGAGGAGGAACAGGTTTATTTTTCGGCCGGAAGACAACTGCTTTTGTTTTATTTTCGTTAATCTTCATGTAATTGGATGAGGACCATTGCTGCAGTTTGACTATGGTGTCGTTACAATCAGTGATGAGTTTATCGATGTGATTACCAGAAAAAAATATGCTAGTATCATCTGCATATATAATAAATTTGGCGTTCCGGTTAATGTTAACAATGTCATTAATATACAGGTTAAATAGCAAGGGGCCCAATATGCTGCCCTGTGGGACACCACAAAGCAGTGGCAGGACTGGTGATCGTGAGTTGTTTATTTGGACTACTTGACATCGATGGGATAAATATGATTGTAATAACTGTAATCCACACCCTCGTATACCGTAAAAGTCCAACTTCTGCAGCAGAACATCATGGTTCACCAAGTCGAATGCCTTGGAAAAATCGACAAATAGGCCGACTACTATTTCCTTTCTTTCAAACTGCGTTAAAATATACTCTTTCTGGTGAAGCAGAGCTAATTCAGTAGACATATTCTTCCTAAACCCAAACTGGTGTTTTGTTATTAATTCGCAGTGGTCAGCAAAACTTACAAGCCTACAGTGAATTATTTTTTCAAGAGGCTTAGAAAATATAGGTAAGATAGACACCGGACGGTAATTGCCCAATTCATTTCGGCTTCCCTTTTTAAAAAGCATTACTACTTTTGCAGTTTGCATTTTCACCGGAAATGTCGATGTCGTCAGACATTTATTAAATATATGCGTTAGAACTGGTGCTATGACATCTGCGACATACTTTACTGGTTTTATTTGAATTTCGTCGATATCCCTACTGGTGCTGTTTTTTAATTTTTTTATTGTTGAAATTACTTCCTGTTCGTTCACTGGCTGTAGAAATATTGATTTTTCATTCCGCGTGCTGATATACCGACATGCATTTGAGGAACTGCGTGGAGCACTCATACTTGTAAGAAATTTATTGAAAGCATCAGCCAGTTCCTCCTCATGCAAAACTTTGCCATTAATTGTTAGTTTAGAAATGCAGCTACGTTGGTTATCGCGACGCAGTAGCATGTTTAATTTGTCCCAAAGCAACTCACTCGGCACATTTTTGTCGTCCAAAAAACGCGAGAAGTACTCTTTACGTGCAGTGCGCAGCTTTTTCGTTAGCTGGTTCCGATACCTTTTAAAGACGGTCAAATCATCAGCGTTGCGGGTGTTTAAAAACTGTCTGTAGAGCTTATCTTTTGCTCTCATTTCTTGGTACAGTTCATGTGTAACCCATGGCTTTCGAATTTTTCTACTCTTTTTGCGTCGCTTAACAGGAAAATGAGCATTGTACAATCTTTTGAAGGTATCTAAAAAAACATTGTAGGCGTTGTTAGCATCATGTATATTCAGAACTTCGCGCCAGTCTATTTGCAGCAGCTCACTTCTAAACGCATTGAGAGCCGAATCAGTTACTGGCTGGTAAAGACTGTCAGCCGACGAACAGTTTAGAGTGCGGGCAACTCGTAAACAAAGGAACACGGGAAGATGATCACTGATGGAACACGATAGGGCACCAGCTTTTATATCTTGCGATGAAAGGTTTGTTATAAATATGTCTAGCACTGACTCACATTCAGTTGTTATTCTGGTGGGTACATTAATAACGTTGTCAAACCCATATGAGATGAGAAGGTTGCTAAAATTTGTACTAATAGGAGTGTTAACGCCCATATCAATATTATAATCACCCGCGGCGATCAGCTTATACTTGTTCTCTACAACAAATGAAAGAAAGCCTTCATAAAAATCAAAAAATGATGAAATATGACCATTTGGTGGTCGATAACAGACCGAATATATTACCTTATCTGCAATTAAAGTTAACACTTCATAGTCTGGAGTCACTATGCTAAATGAATCAAGCAGTTCACAGTCCATTTGTTCCAAAGTGAGGATTGCAATGCCACCTCCGCGACCACAAGGGCGGTTGACATAGTACGTATTGTAGCCCTTCATTCTGAAAACGTCACTCTCGTTCGTGCTCCATGTTTCGCTGAACATAATAACAGAAAAATTAAAAGAAAATTTACTGAAGAATTCTTCTAAAGAAAAAGTTTTGTTGCGGACAGATCTTGCATTTAGGTGTACACATTTCAGTGTGGAAGACCTAAAATTAGAAACCGTAATGTTCAGCTCATCTGCCGAGTAAAAGTTGTGCTCATACATCTTTGCCCTTTTCACTTAAGTATAGCATTGAGTGCATACTTCATTCTGGCTTAAGGCGATCAAGATCCTTGAGGCATTTAATATGAATTGCGTTTGCCCCATCCATCATCCGCACAAGAACCTTTCCATGGGTGTACCATACATATTTGAACTCAGCCTCTTTCGCCCAATTTTTTGTTGCTAGAAGCAGTTCGCGGTTGTGCCTGGTTAGGTTTTCTTGGATGAAGATTTTTGGCTTACTGTCTTTTAGGTTCTTCTTACTCAACCACGATTCCCTGATCGCCTGTCGTGTGAAGCGCACGATTATGCCGGGTGTCTTATCTTTCTGAGCGGGCAGCCTGTGTGCCGAGACAATGTCTTGTTCGACGAGATGAGGCGTGTCGAGCTTATCTGCAACCTCATTCAATATGGTGAGCAAATTTTCATCTTTCCGAAAAGGAACACCATGAACTTCAAGATTAAGTTGCCTATTTCTAAACTCAAGCTCATTTACTTCTCGTTGAAGCTGAACCTGAGCTAATAGGTTGTTTTCTTCCCTTTCCTCCAGTTCTTGCACCTTCTTTCTGAGCACTTTTATCTCATTGTCTTGCACACCGATTGTTTTTTTCAAATCTTCAAAAATGGCAGACATGTGCGTGACAGATTCCTCTATGGCTTCCACTCGAGTTACGAGGGCTGGTAGGCTTTCAAGCTTCAGATTAATAGATGTAAGGATAGCCCTTATATCTCCATCGGTCTTACTTTCATCACTGCAGCTACCATGTGACGTCGAACTCCGACAATCTTGGCATCGCCACGCTTTCTTAGCAGCGTCAGATTTTCCCTTGAAAGACTTTTCCGCTATCCCAGCACATTTTCCGAAATGGTACTCCCGTGCGCACTCTGAACAAGCCACGCGTCCCTCGCTCTCAAGAAGGACCACATTACAAGTGCAGCAGACGTCAGACATGGCTTTCCCTGCGACAAGATGTCGCCAGAACCAACACAGGAAAAAACACTACACTACAGGTCTTTGGCAGCGACCGCAGCACAAGCACCATAAAATAGAAGAATATGAGTACAAACTAACCTGCACAGTTTCGATAGCAGTGTAAGTGGTGATTCTCGCAGGGTGCTGCCGCCGCTGCCAAATGACCGCTTCGCCAGCTGCTCTGATTTATATCCGGTCGATGGCTCCGTTAGGCGCGCACGCGCACTTGTTGCTTGCAGCGGTGATAGCAGCAGTGATTTCGTGCGAAGCCGGTAGTGCGGTAGGGCAAGGTGACGAGTGGCAGGAAAATCCAGGCAGCCCGCCGCGTCCGATGGAGCCGAGCAGCGTTAGACGATCCGGGAAAAGACTGCTCTCCGTCGTATCTGCACAGTTTCGATAGCAGTGTAAGTGGTGATGCTCGCAGGGTGCTGCCGCCGCTGCCAAAAAAATGGGTGCCAAAAGCAAAGTGTATCAAACTTCTTCAAAAAGCCTCAGCGAAACAACGTTCAGTGCGTTCATGCGTTCGTGCGTTGAGTAAAACATCGCGCGCTGCTATGTATTGGTATACAGGGCCACCCTTTTCAGCATTTTCTCTGAGCACCTCAGCGTTCCTAACAGAAATAAATGTTTCATGACTGCGGCCACAGTGTATGTTTGCCTATGTTTTGCGAAATAGATAACTAAACTCCACAGCGAAGTAGCCTTAGAACGTTGTCAAAAGCGACGTCGGGGGTATCACAGAGCAAAGCTTTTTGCACCGGTGAATGCATTCTCAGGATCGCAGGCCGCGGCCTCACTCGGCGCTCCTGATGACAAGTCATATTTATGCCGGAGAGGAGGCTTCAGCGGATGATGAACACGACGCCCGTAGCCGCTGTGTAGCACTTTGACAGTCTCTGGCTACGTTGGTGGCGGTTATGATGGCTGTGCTGTTTTAAGCATGAAATGCTTTTAGCTCCCGTTGTCGGCAGTGTGGTGACGTCACGCCGAGACCGAGAGCCGGGCTCTGAAACGAGAACATCCGGGCACCGTACGAGACTTAACGAGATTTAACGAGACTCTCTAAGCCCTCCTACGCGACAGGCATGCAAGCGCCGGTTGGTCTCCAAACGAGTCACAAAAAATAACTGCTGCCAGTGCCTTCTCAATGTTTATCAAGACATCAGTCGCGCTGTGCGTTTGATAATGTACGGAATTATAATTTCCTATTTCTAATAACGCGTGCAAAAAACACATACATGCCATAAATTTCCTGTCCTCAAAAAACGTTGCGTTCAAAGGGCAAGGCATCGCGCCGAATGGGTGGTGGCATTCCTACCTTCCTGTAAGGTGCGGCTCGGGTGTCCACCGAGATGGCAGAGAATTACTGCGTAATTTGCTTTCCTCAAAAAGCGTCGCGTTCAAAGGACGAGGCATCACGCCGAACGGGTGGTGGCGTTCCGCGGACTGCCTGGCAGCGCTCCAACACGCTGTCGCGTTCCACTCCTAAAGGGGAAGCTTAAGAGTCATAAATTAGCAGTTTATTAGTATTTAGTCATTAATCAGTCATTACACACTAATCAGTAATTTGTTATTACTTCGTCATGAATTATGTGTGACGTAATCCAGTGGTAACATCACCAGTGTCACATACGCAAAGTGGTGCTGAAAACGCTTTCGCCTCTACGCACTTCGGACAGTTTCGAACGCGCTGCATATACAGTCTTGTCAGGCCTGCGTCTCGTCGTGTCCGCGTGCGCTTCGCATTATGCCCGTAAACATTTCATGCTTACTCTACTCTCGGTTACGGGAGAGGCAGAGTTTTTTTATCCTTGCCATTTTTATCATTGTTCTTTTGAAAAGTGATGTCACGGTCGCCACGGCAGGTTACCAAAGTTAAACATACTGAACCATTCATAGTATGTAATGATGATATAAACATGCTTGTTCATGTCGCTAATGACCCTGTTCAATTAAAACCACCGATTTATACTTTACGCTTTTTAGATTTGTTAGTGTTGCAGAAGAGTTTTCAGTTATTTTTTTGCTAATTCGTAATAAAGATGTAATTAACTGGCAATTGGTCTCATTATACTGCGTGTGATTTTGTTTCAATATGAAAGCGTCAATGTGAGCGTTACGGGCGTGTTTATATGAGTAGTACAACTGAGTTCTTGTGAGATTGATTTTTTTTAGGCTGATGTTTATTTTTTTTCGTAATAAACAACTGTATTAAAGGAAACGGGTTTTTTGTCATAAAAATTTTCATATACTCTCAAAACACATATCATAAGTATGGAGAGCGTGACTTTTCTTGTCTCCTAAAATCGCCTACACAGATACACGTGGCAGAAAACATCGAACCTATCTCCATCTTCACGTTTTTTCAGCAATTATATGGAAGCTAATGTTTCTAGCCTTAGCGTTAAGACTTTGTTCCCAGTTCAAATTTTAAACAAAACATTTTGAGACATTGCTGAAAACCGATACGTTGTACAAAAGGCGCTAGAAAGAATACCCATGAGAGAAAACTCAAGTGAAATGCGCACAGAAACTTTCCCAGGGTGTTTTTCAGCCTATTCTTGAATCATCAGGGAAAATGGGCGTGTTTAGGATCTTAAATGCTTTGGACTGATTCTTTATTCTTCAAAAGAAGTTTTCAAAAAAGCGAAAACTTTAAAAAGATGACATTCCTGCAAGATGACTTTCGGATTTGTTCTCTTTCAATCTGCGGAACAGCTTTCGTTCCCATCCCAGCCCGTCACCTATTCATATAAGTCACCAGCAAGACAATAAGATAGGAACTTATTGTTTCCTTCAAATTTAACTCTTCTGTTTTACTTTTATTTTTGTTATTATTGATAAAATTCTATCTATAAGCCATGCGTGAGCCGTTCCTCCATAGAGGAAGCATACTACCATCCGCATTGGCGCGGGGGTTTTACCGCTCACAATACCATTTCACAATGTTTTCCTTGTTGAAGGCTAACTTTCACAAAACCAGAAAATAACTGCTTCTTTACGGGAAGGAATGGCTGGCTGCCGTATCAGTGACTAGAAAAACTTGCCTGTAAATGTACGGCCGCCCATTTGTGTCGTTACAGACTATCGTACAATATGCTGGTTATCTTTCCTGGAAGATCTATCAAGTAGCAATGCTTTGGCGGCCCCTTCTTTTACAGAAGTCAGACATTCGCGTACTATGTAGGTGTGTTCGTTATCGTCTGTCAGCACAGAAGCCAGCCCATTCAAATGGGCAAGACATTCTCGAAATTTCCTCGGAAGCCTGCCGTTGCCAGAGTGGAGACTCGCACCCTTTGAAGCTGCCGTAAGGAAGCTTTTACTCCAGTCCCCACCATCATGTACGTATTAATAGGAAACTATGTTTTTACTAAAAATAGTCCTTATTTGGCCACCCGAAAAACTAACGAGGGCAGTCCACATCTCTTGCATGAAGTGAAGTGCCTTGAGATCAGTTCGTTGGGTTCAACTTGTGTTTCTTGAGTTCTCACTGTGTCACTCAGGCAGCATAAAACCGCCATATAGATTGCATAAGGCTAATATTTAGTTCACCAAATAAGGTTTGCTGATCATTGCTCGTTGCGCTTAGCGCTCATATACGTCACATCGTATATGAAATAAAAAATAATGCTGTGTGCAAAACCGCACAGGAAGGAAAAAGGCCTCTTCCATACCTGTCCAAACAGACCTCTCCGGTGCCAGCTGCGGCCACCCAATCCTCGCAAATTTCTTAATCTCATTTCCCCACTTAATTTTACTGCCAACCCCTGCTAGGCTTTCCTTCTCTCGGAATCTAGTCTTTTACCCTTAGGGACCATCGCTTATCTTCATGCCCTGGCCAAGCCCAGTTCTTCCTCTTGATTTCGGCTAGGATGTCATTAACACGTGCTTGATACGTAGCCAACTCTACCCTCTTTCTGTCTCTCAACGTCATACAAATCATTTATCTTTCCATAGCCAGCTGCGCTTAATTTGAAGAATTTTCGTTAGCCTCGAATTTTTTGTCGTATTGGTGAGTACCGCTAAGATACAGCTGTTATATACTTTTCACTTGAGCGATACTGGTAAACTATCATTCATGCTCTGAGAAAACCTGTCAATTGCGCTCCATACTATTCTTACTCTTCTAGTTCTTTCTCTCTGCTGATTCGTATCTGCAAGTAGACGTAACACCTGAATACATCCAGCACCTCATTTTCATTTGTAAACTGCTGTTCCCGTACAAGGCTATAAATATTGCTCTGGTTTTCAGCATATAATTTTGGACCCGCAATACAGCTACACAAGTCTAACTCATTGATCTTGTTTTGGAATTCAAATCCTGATAAATATAGCAAGCCAATGTCATCAGAGAATCACAGATTACTAAGGTACTTGCCATAGACTCTTATCCCCAACACTTCCCTTTTATACTCTTTGGTTTGGTTTATTAGGGTTTAGCGCCAAAAGCTACTCAGGCTATGAGGGACGCCGTAGTAAAGGGCTCCGGAAATTTCGACCATCTGGGGTTCTTTATCGTGCACTGACATCGCACAGTACACGGGACTCTAGAATTTCACCTCCATCTAAATTCGGCCGCCGCGGCCGAGACCGAACCCTTTTATGCTGTGTGTCTCTGTATGAAGCCGCGAGAATTTAAAGAGCGACTCTTCACGGATATCTATCAGTAAGAATTTTTTGGGGTTTCGCAGAAGATGAGTTATGGCAAGTCAATGTTCGAATCTCACCGTCTGCGCGCCTATGCTCTCCTGTCTTCACTTTCTGCATGCTGAAAGGTCGATGCTCTACCGCTCTACAGTCATCAGTGAGTGGTATCATTCAGTTTTTAAGGCATGCCATTTCTTTTGCACATTTATCACATCTGCGTGTTTTACCGAAAGTTTTCGTATGCATCAGAAAAAAGCACCTCAAAATAATATTCCTCTTTCAAAGCTGAATGTAAATATTACTAGAAAGGACATATGCAAAAGTTATGGTTACAAAACCACCATGTTGAGTTACCATGACGGCCTACACTGCTGTTTTTATTGTGGCTGTTGGTCTACCAAAGACCTGCTCCTAAAAATGGCGTAGCTCGTGGAGAGTGCATGCGTGCCAAGCCAAGCCAGGGGGTGGTGCAGAGCTAATTGGAGCTCCATGCATACGTGGTGCACTTCTTGCACGCAACAGAAGAACCATGCATACTTGATGAAAAATATATTGGATGGAGCACTTGGGCTCTGCGTTCACGGTACGAAGGGATAGCGTAATGGTTTAATTACGACACCTGACAATCCTCATATCCGTCCTGGCTCAGTGGTGCAGCGGTTAAGCGATGCGCCACTGTCCTGCGATGGCAGGTGCTTCCAGTGGCAAGCCTTGTGTAAACAGGTTGCTCTTCCCGGGCGAACAACTACTAATTTAACTGACGGCTGCAATGGAGGCGAGTTTCCTCACTATCCGGTGGAATGTTGTGAATACTCCGCAAGGTTAGGTCACCAAAATTGCTCACCTGTCTCCTACGGTGCTCTCTGAAGAGCACCTGCCAGTGCCATCCAGGTGCTCTGCAACAGCCGTGCAACATACGCAACGCGTGAAAGGAGCGAGAGCCCGAGAATGAAAAAAGTCGCCGGAAAGGGCTCACCAGTTCTCGCTCATGATTTTCGGTTATCTGGGGGATGTAGAAGTGTGTTGTTTGTCTCAGTTCAGTTGTTCGAAACACATTATAGGGATTTGTGAGTTTTTGCTCTTCTTAGGTGTTCGAGAGCTCTTTTAAGAAATTCAACAGCAGTCTTATTGCCACCAGCCTATTAACTGTTCTGCCTTCAGGAAATACCACTCTAAGCGACGCTGTCGAAAGACATGCCATCTCCAGAGGCCACTCATATGAGTCTTGTGCTCAAACAAAGAGTATTGGTGTACTCCTGCAAAGCGTTGTGCCTCAGTGGCACGGCTCGAGTGTATCAGGTGACGCCAAGATACGCATTTTGTGCTGCCTGACAGGCGTTTAGGCACTGTCAGTGTGCAATCTATGCAGGCGAGTGGATGCAGCATAATAATGCTGTTTTGAGCTTGTTTTCAACTCTGTCTACTGCAGTGTCGCCTTAAACAACTTAACAAGTACATTATATTTTTTGTGAAGTTCTTCCTCGGAGTTCAGGTTTACTAGCGCATCTTTGTTTGCTTGGCTACCGGAGCTTTTCTTTCAGTACTAAGCTTATAAGAAGGCGTCCGCTACGGAGCCATAAAAACTCATTCATTTGATAAACATCACTGTCATGCCTGCACAAACAGCGGTGGCACAGCTGGCCCAGCTTGAGTACAGGCAATAGTGTACTTGTTCCAGCTCCTCCTTACTGCAGTACTACTGAACTCGTCTCCTTCATTCGTGTTGCAGTGTTGCTGATTGGTTTACCAGGATGCTGGTTCCACCAGTGCTAGTCCACGTGCTCCCTCGAAGGGAAGCTACCTGCGCACTTGTCACAGGTAAACAGCACGCGTTGAACAGCACCCGCTGCCATTAGATACAAAGCGAACAACATAAATCTTCAGACAAAATATTGTAACAAATGTTCTGTCAAATCAGTATTCGAGGATGACAACCGGGATGTGTTAGTACCCCTTTACCTCAGCTTTAGAATTGTAATAGCGATTGACTGACCGCAGACTGCGCTCCAGCAAATCGTACATTTATCACAAATAGTTAGGCAGCCAAAGGGGCGAGGGCGCTCTTTGTTAACGTCTTTTAGAGGGTGATGAAAATAAAGAATTCCTCGCTTTTCTTTGTTATCACTCATTCAAGCGGTGACGATCTCTGCGAAACTGCTGCTCTCAGGATTGACAGATATCTTCCCTGAGGAGTTCTGTCATGTGCGCAAGCAGAAAGGGGGGGGGGGGGAATACTCATTAGCTCCTGATGGTAGTTTACGCCGTTTGCTGATGGAACGCGGTGCGCAGCTGCTATACAAGTTACAATGGAGGAATCCAGGGTCAATGCTCATCGTCCCGGATGCGACAGTTGCACGTATTTATTTTGAAAATATCAAGAAGTGCGTGTGGACGAGAGACGCGCTAATAAAATTCTATCAAAATGAAGCACTCCAAGAATTTCACCGCCTTTTCGTTTAAGGTGTACACATGTGTGCAGAGTGCACGGAATCGAAACTTGTTATAGCGCAGCTACTAAGCGGCCGTTTGTTGGTTGAGCCGCGTCTCCGCCATCGGCGGAACCGAGCAAAACATTTATTAAATAAAAGAATACAAAGCGTTTTCGCGACTTAGATTCGAACCAGCGGCGGCGCGAATAAACCAGCTTCTCTGGCCACTGCGCGAGAGGACTCTGCCATTGCCACAGTTTTTTTTCTTTACTGAATTGAAATCAAACTGGCTAACTCACCAAATGTTTTACGTATCGTCTTCATCATCAGCCCCACTACGAACACTGCAAGGCGAAGGCCTCTTCCTGGTCTCTCCAATTAACTCTGTCCTTCGCCCACTGTGGCCACCCTAGCCCTGCAAACTTATTACAACCTAATCCGCCGACCTAACTTCCTGCCGCCCCCTGCCACGCTTGCCTTCTCTTAGAATCCACTCCGTTACCCTTAAGGACCAATGGTTTCTAGCTTTCTCAACAAGATTCCCTTACCAAGCCCGTTTATTCCTCGTCATTTTGACGAGGATGTCATTACCACGTCTTTGATCCCTTGCCCACTTTGCTCTCTTCATGGCACACAAAACTACACAAATCATACATCTTTCCGTAGCTCGTTTCATTGTCCCTAACCTAAGTTGAACCCTCTTTGTTAGCCTCCACAATTTTGCCCCATAGGTGAGTACCGGTGACATACAGCTGCTCTTACTTTTCTCTTGAGGGATATTGGTAACCTGCATTCGTGACCTCAAAGAACCTGGCATATGCACCCACCTCGCGGTTCCCTTTCGAGACTGTTGAATATTACTTTGGTTTTCTGAATGTTAATTTTTATACCCACCTTTCTGCGTTGCCTAACTCATTGCCCATGCTTTCCAGTTCATCTTATAGGTGACTTAGCAAAAAAATGTCATCAGCGAATCGAAAACTTTTTAGGTATTCTCCACTAATTCTTGTCCGCAACTGTTCCCAATTCAGGCCTCGAAACACCTCCTGTAAATAGGCAGTGAATAGCATCCGCAAGATAGTATCTCCCTGCCTAACACCCTTTCTTACTATAGTTTTATTGCTGACTTTATGAAGGACTATGGCACCTGTGCATTCGTTAGAGATATCTTCCAGTATTTTCACATAAAACTCATTTGCATACCGGTTCCGCAATGCCTGGATGACAGCTGAGATGTCCACTGAGTCAAATGCTTTCTCGTAACCAATGAAAGCTACACATAGGGGTTGGTGATATTCTGAGCATTTCTCTATCATCTGATCTATATTGTGAATATGGTCTATTATCGATTATCTGTTACGAAAGCCTACCTGATCATTTGGTGGATAGAAATCTAAGGTTGCTGTAATTCTATTTGTGTTTAAATTAGCAAATATCTCGCAGATGCCCTTGCGCCATAAAAATTCACTATCATCAGTACATACCTTGTAGGCGACGGGCAGTAAGCTGATCAGTCTAAAATTTTTCAAGGCGTAGACGTCTCCTTATCAATTAATATATAGTTAGTTTTCTACAAATTTTTCTTTTTCTTTCTTTCTTACATTACGCAAATCAAGTAATAGGAAGCAAAAAGTAGTTTCGCACCTGGCAATGGCCTGCTCTTCCTAAACATTGAAACATACTTAAACACTAAAACACTGTATTGCATTCATTAGGACTTATACATTGTGAGTAGCATAGAAAGTATAGCTATGCTCGAGGTCATAAGGCACTGGTCTACAGTGTGGCTAGTTTTTCTCGCTCAACCTACCCTCTGTTCTTCAAGAGTTTGGTTGTTACCATATCCTCACCAGCTGTGTTCCCCTTTACATTGCTCATAAGGCTTTCTTTTCTTCCTATGTCGTTACTGGCGGGATGTCCCATTGCTATGCTCTCCTGCAACTCTCATTAACGTTCTGAGTACATTGGCGGCTGGATAGATATGTGTATAATTCTTCGGCTACTTTAACTATCTTATCCATAATGCTAGTGACATTGCCCTCTTCGTCTCTTAGCGCATACATCTGGTTTTTACCTTTGCCTAGTTTCCTGTTCACCACTTTTGAGGGTACCTCCATTCTTGAGAGCCCGCTTTATTTCTCTATTATAAACTTCCTTATGTCGGCGACCTTGGGCTAATTCGTTAACTTTCGTAGCTGTGCCAGTGGGCGTTTCTATATCAGACTTTTTTTCTTCTTAGATAGCTTATCGGTATCGTGTCGAACGATCCTACCGTCTACTTCTACTGTACACTCTCTAATGATAACCGTGACATTATCGTAGATTGTTTGAAGTTTAAGGTCGTCTTCATGAGTTAGGGCGGAATATCTGTTGTGCAGCGATATCCTGGATTCCTCTACTTTAATTCTTACTGCTAACTCGTTAATCGGCTTTCGTTGCACTGATTTATTTCATTCTATCCTCAGGTCTAAGCTAATTCGAGACCTTACCCCTCTGTGATCGCTACTATGCACCTTTCCGAGCACCACCTCTACGATGCCAGGGAGAGCGCATAGTATAAAATATATTTCGATTTTATTCCACTATGGGGGCCCTTCCGCGTCCACTTCCTGTTCTTTCTTTTTCGGAAGAAGGTATTGATGATCCGTAAGTCATTTGTATCGGCGAACTCTACTAATAACTCTCCCATGCTATTTCTGGAGGCTATGCCATAGTCGCCTACCGGCTGATTTCCGCACTGCTTCTTGCCTACCTTCGCACTGACGCCGCCCATTAGTGCAGTGTACTGTGATTTTGCTTTGTTCATTGCCGATGCCACGTCTTCACATAATCTTTGAACAATCTGGTCAGCATGGCTGGATGTGAGCGCGTAGACCTCCACCATCTTCAGCTTGTACCCCTTATTAAGCCTGGTTGCGATAGCTGCCATCCTCAAGTTAATACTGTACAACTACTTCATGTTGCCAGCAACATCCTGATTGATAAAGAAATCCCGCGCCTAGCTCTTTTATGTCGTCTGTCCGCTAATCCACGATTGCACAACACATGCCCGCCGCATAGTACTGTATACGACTAACTATTCCACACACGCTATTCTGCCACGCAGACACACATTATCACAACCGATCACACGCGGTGTTAAACTGCAGCGCACACGTGTTGTTGTGTCAGTTGGATTGGAAAATACAACACGCACTTGCTCAGTGCATTGCACATCATCGTCATTCCGAATATTATGCAATTTCGAAAAGAACAGGGAGATATGTGAGGAAATACCAGCTGCCTGTTGGGTTCTCCACCATTCAGTTTTGATTTATGTACAAAATGGCTCCCATCGGAAAATATTTCTGAATTCCATCTTCTGGCTATTGATGTGAAAAATAATCAGTAGTCAAGGCATCCTAAACAGTGCACGTATGTCCCCGGTTCTATTAGTTACAATTAGTTACCGACCTCGCTGTTTGCGATTTGTTCTTAAATTAAACCACTTAAGCTGCAGTAATTTTTTTACCTCAACACGTTGTTCTCCATCTTGTGGTCGCCGCCTGTGTCTTGGCCAGTTCCCCGCCGTTGGCTAGCGCCATTAAGTCCTTGAGGACCATAACAACAACCGGCAAGTGCCCTAACTATGATAAATAGTCTCATGAAGTTATTGGTAAAGAATTAGCGATGCAATAGGCGGAAATGCTTCGTCTGCCGCTGCTGGTTAACGAGCTGCCAGAGTAGAAGCTCAGGGCCGCCCCAGAGAGAACCCTACCGTTCGCGCCTCCGAAGCACGAGGTCATAGCCGCCGCAGAGAGCACACAGGAGTTCGTAGCGCCACAGGCATGTTGATTCCTTCCAGAGGACCCTTGTCTTAATCCCAAAAGAGTTTGTGTTGAAAATAAAGATTTTTTTTCGAACTTTACACACTTACACGTGTTTCTAAAGGGTTTTACCTGAGTACATTGCAAAATAAAAACTTTACAAAGCCACCCTCAAACCTTGCTTTATTTGTTATCGTAATCACCTTTAAAAAATTTAATCTAATTTTTTTAATGAAGGTATTTACACGGACAATCAGCTCCTCACTGTGTCAGCGCATGGTTTATTTTTTTTTACTGGTGCGACAACATTTTTAAACTCATAATTGTTCGTTTTTAAAGTTATTCCACACAAAGGAGGCATCCATGACGCGGGATAAGGGCAAACGTTGGCACGCAACCAAGGGCTTAAGCTGAGTGCTTTAGTGCTCCCAACCCGCAACTAAGAGCCTGCGACGCTGCAACCTGCGACGCTCCGAATATTTTTCACTGACAGCTGGCAGTAGTTCGTATGCAAAAAAAAAAAGGGAAGCACGGGAATTTGCTCACTTTCGGTGCATGCCTCAGCCCCGGGTTTCAATAAATAGCAACAGCTATTTCAAATAAACTGAAAGACAAGAGCTCCAGTTGTAGACTTAGACTATTCAGACCACCTAGCTTTTATTACATCCAGGCAAAATAAGTTACAAAACCATTACAGAACAAGTTTATATGGATGGTCAAAGTTTTGGTGCCCTGCTTACCAAGTAATAGAGAAACTAATCATAGAATTAGACCCAAGAAAAGAGTAGAACTACGTGTTATTAATAACGCTTGAACTCAACACACCTTGCCTCTTCTAAAATATTGTAAGGCGAGCATTCATCTGCGCCGTTATTTTCAAAACATATGTGGAATCTCATGCTTTTGTTTACCATAGGACGCCAGAAAAATAATTCGTATTTATATCCATTATGTGAGTTTTTGCTACTTTTTCACCCCTATGTACCTGGAATTCTAAGTGTTTTTCTCGTACAAGCTTTTGCAACTCCGCATACAACTAAACAGCATTGAAGATGTTTAAGAAAAAACAAACCTGTCATCATTGCCCGAGAGATAGCTTTGAGGCACTAGTGAAGCGTCCGAAGGGGAACGAAAATAATCACCTGCTGTATACTAAAACTTCAGCGTCTGTATGAGATCCTCTGCGTCCCAAGCCTTTGAATAATTTAAGAAAGGTGACCAGGAAACAACACGAAAATGCTGTCTCCTGCACAATGCAAGTTATGAAGATTCTTCTCTATCGCGTTCAAGAAAAAGAACCACAAATGCAGATAATGACGAACTGGGCCCCTCAAGAAAGGCGCAACTGGCATTGTGCACGGAGTTTATGTTTATTTGTCACACAGCAGTGCCTGTATTGGTCAATGTGGATTGGTCTTTCAAAAAGAGAGCGAAAGAGCTGACGTTCCTCTTGAAAGCAAGGTAACTGGAGAAAAACACGAACAGCAAAAACAGAGGTGGAAGGGAGGCCGACAGACTGACAACTGAATTTTTTTTGTGTGAAAGATGGTGAAGGAAAAATTTTACAGTCTGTCTTCTGGTGCGTATTCCCATGTTGAAAAGCATTGTTGCGCGTGCAAACAAAAAAGACATAGAGAAGTTGCGCCTTGCGATTGTAGACAAGACAAAAATTTTTTACAGGCACAGTGACGCCGCACCTGAGAGTGGTTCCAGATCATATTATAAGGAAAAAAAAAACAACACATGTGTGTCCTAGCGATCATTCCGTTGAACTTTCAGATTGTAAAGCGCAATTTTTTGGCGCGAGGATGTGTCCACAACAACTCGGCAGCAATGACCACCTGTTTTTTTTTTTTTTAGCGCATACATATCATCGAATAAAATTCAGTTGTGAGTGCGCGCGTTCTCGGCACTTCTGTTTTGGTTGTGACGTTGTGGCGCAGTGACGTCATATTCATGACGCGCATCCATAGAGTAGCCAGCTTGCCGCTCTACTATAGCAGAGGTTGCTAAAGTAAGGCTGGAAGCTATTCAACAACAAAAAAAATGTAGCAGGGAAATCATTCAAGCCTGCAATATTTCGAAGGCCAGTGACAGATAGGTTGGCACGCTCTCAGTTTCGTTATCATAAGAGGAAATAGCGTTTCTCGAAGATTTCGTGGATACAGGAATGTTTTGTTCTTGCTGCTGCTTTCTAATTGTTCTATTCTTTTCGTATTTATAATTTTACACTTGGCACTGCTTTTGCTACGAATGTTTTATTTGGACTATCTATGGCCCTGCTTTAGGAATGTCGTCAACTCTTTGTTGTGCGCCGTCGCCTGCTTCTCTGTCTGATTTTGTCAGATAAAATTAGCGTGAACCGCCAAGTAGGAGCGTGACGACGGATTGGAAACGGCGTTATTGGTCCCGCCTCTCGAGGTCTCTGCACATGCGGCAACTCTTAAACTTCGAGCGACTCAGCTCACAGAAGCGCGGGCCGCGCGTTGCCGTGTTTCCTAATGCATGACACATGCTACACGTCAAATATGACTGTGTTATCCACCTTACCCCTTAATCCGATGGAGCGCTGTTCGTTCGCAACATTCATCGGAAATAGAGTCAAGTTTCTCTCTTACGTACACCGTTCTATCCGACCAATTCGTGTTTTGAAATATGATTGGTCATGCGATTCGGCTGCGGCGCAAAGAACGCTGCTGACGAAACGAAATCAGAGCAGCAGAAGCTCTGGCAGTAGTAGAAAGGGCTACTCTAGGCGCTCCTACCGCGAAGAAAGACAGACAACCAGCGCGCAGGCCTATCCAAGTTATGGTGCAACAAGGCAGATCGGCGGTGTGTGCTGAATCTATAAGCCACTCTGCTACGCAAGTTCCTTATTAGCGACCAGCTAGTGTGCCGCCGAGCCCACTCATAGCTTTGTCGTGGAGTGACTAGGTGATTTTTTTTTTTTTCAGGGAGTGATTACGCACCTAACATGAGACGGCGAGGCAGAACATCATCTGTGATTTCATCGGTTGGCAGGGAGCGAGAAGCTGTACTGTCTTGTGTTATTTTATGAATATCACTCGAGCTACGACTGCTCGCTCAGTAGATCCGCGCTCCATCATAGTACGAGTCGGCAAACTCCACCGTCATCTCCAAGTATGTTCCGTAAGCTGCGCACGGCCGGCGGTTGTTTTCTGCAGTTATCGCATTGTTTGGAATGTTCATAGTGATCCACGTGACATTAACTGCTTGCAGTATGCTCAGCGTTTGCAGCGAATCTCACAGTAAACATTTTGCTTGTTCCTTTATTAGAGAGGCTGATAGTATCTGATGCTGTTCGTTTCAGAGCGCTATGTGCGCTAAGAGGCACGCAGGACATCCGACCGGCTGAATCCAGGCGCTTTTACTACATTCGGCTGGCTCTTCCCAAGCGCTCGCCTCTGCTAATGGCACCACGGGGCGTTCCGAATTTCTTCGCATAGCGTTTGGATACCATGAAAAATTCAGCGCAACAAAGGGATGAGTACAAGGAAGAAGAGACAGACAAGCCGAACTCGCCCAGCTCATCACAATCGGGGAAAGCAGTAGGGCGAACCAAGAAGAACGAAAGAGAGACACAAGAACGCAGGACCAGTGCTCAACTACGGAAAAAAGGTTCCTTTTCAAATGGGTCATATTGCATACAATCCAATACGCCAAAAGCCCAGTGGTTTGAGCAACCATGACAGTGCAAGCAGCGCCGACGCAAACAGTCAACTTTATCACTGAAGGTCAGATCAGATACCAGTAAAATCTCACTGTCGTGCAGCCAAACGCGGATGGGAGGAACGGTGTTTATAAGGACAGAATGCGTCTTTAATTCACAGCAAAATTAGGGTGAACACGGCGAAGCGAAAGCAGAGTCAAAGGAAAACGCTCAACGAGAACAAAAAGAAAACACAAGCAACAACAACAACCTGTGTCTGTGGCTAAAAAGAATTCTAAAATGCCATCTAATCCAGGAGGTCATGGGAAATCAGAAGGCGGGTGCACCGGCGTTGTCGGCCGCTACAGTCGGTCCCTGCGCTTTCCTCGGCCCCCAGCAGCTGTAGTAGCAGGCTGAAGCTGACGACGAATCTAGAGGACCTGCCACCGGCTCACATCGCATCTGCGCAATAGTCCACAAGAATCAGCGAGGGGCGTTCCGCGTTATGGCTGCGGCATCAAGTCGACTGTGTACATTTCTGATTTTTGTAAAAATGCCAGATCAACATGTTCTAAAGTGTCCCTAAACAGTTCCGTAATAATTAATGCTAAATTAATGTAAATGTTGTATTAAACCATAATGCGTATTTTATAAACATTGTTAACATTATTTCAAAGGTATAAGGTTTTTAAGAAAAAAACCTATATTATGTCGTACACTTCCCTTCTTCAATTGACGAGGCGACAGAACTTCCAACCCACGCATCCGCCGTAGAATTACATGTTGAATGGAATCACAGGTGGTTAGCCAGGCACATCACAGAGGGCAAAATAGCCGTCGCGGTAGACGTTGTCAATGTTGTCGTCATCCACGCATACCAGCCAGCGTGGATCGTATCAACGTTACTAGACTAGCTTCTAGTCTAGTAACGTTGGATCGTATCCCAGCGCTGCGTATAGAGCTGTCATCAATCGCTGCCGAATGGAGAGCCGCAGGTAGTCGATGGCCAGCAAAGGCCGCCCCGGCCACAGAGCTACATACAGGGCGCAGTACGTCTCTGTCGGGCAGTCTGGCTGTTTGGTCAGCAAGCAGGCGGTGAACACATCCCCGTGCACTGTCCAGTCGATAGTTGCTTCGCGTTCGCCAACTGCCATGGCAGCCGCAATGCTCCTCAGCAGCGCGGGACACTCATCAAAAGTAGGCGCAGTCCAAAGACGGAAGACCCGCCACACAACTAAGCGCTGGCGCTGCGCCATCCAGCTTCGCAGGCATGCTATCCGCCGGAGACAGAATTCGTCGCTCTCAGCAGCTTGGACAGCTTCGCATAACGCACCGTGAACATCAGAGGGCGGCAGTTCACGCAGTCGCGGCAACCACGGCAAGTTCTCTTCGTCCAAGGGCAGCAGTTGCTCTACAGGGAATCCACGCAGCAGATATTGCAGGCTTGACATCAGGATATCCGCCATTGAGGAGCCGAGTTGTGGTACTGAAGCGGCGATGGTTAGCCGGTGTTCGTCTTCGTAAGTAAGTGCACACCTGTCTCGATAAGTTAACAAACGAAATCACTTCTCTGGCACAGCTGTTTCCGTTGCCCACAAGTAGATGGGCGGCTTAAAATTGCACTTCCGAGTGCTGCTGCTGATACATCTCATCCCATTCAGGCCGTATTTATGGGTGGTTTCATCTAATGACTGGCGTCACTCAGGCGTCACTCAGAGGCACTCTATCATTCTATGCTTTGTCATCCTGCATAGATTTTATCAAAGATGGGGAAGTATTTATCTCAAAAGAAGCTCTGTGAAAGGGCCCAAAATGAAAAAAAAATGCGTACAATAAATTTATCAGATAATATCAAATCAGGTGCCGCGTTTTTGAGAAACATATCCGTTAAGAGCTTACTAGCGTCTCTATAACAAGTTACTGGCTGGTTGTCCACATAACTCTTCGTTCTTTAATGCTCGCTTGCTAACTACCTGCCCTTTCACGGGATTATTCTTGTGTCGGCGGGGCACAAAAATAATCTTATCGAGTGGTCTAGCTGAGAGGAACAAACGGCACGCGTTCACGACGGCAGCTGGAGGCCAATGCCGTACTTTAAAACGGGTTCCTTACTCGCTTTATCGATCGACGCACACGTCGCTGTCTCTTAAGCAGGTCATTCTGATAGCTGTTTTCAGGGAAGGTAAGATAAAAGTATAGAGAATCTGCCTCGGCACAGGTGGCACTGGAGTTGTTCTATTTGCCGACTAAAAACTGGTGCTGTCAGCCGCTTGCAGGGCTACAAACGCGAGAGTACACTCTTAAAGATTTGAGGCCCGCGTTCGGCAGATATCATTTATTGCCTAGCTTCTCTCGGGCGCAGCTCAGATACCTCACCGAGTGCAACGAAATCTGCTTGCTGTTCTCGCTGGGTGTCTGCTATGGCGTTGCAATCGACACGGAAAACTTCCGCGCAGGTTCCCCGTGTATATTGTCACGTTGTAGTGACGGCAGTCCAGCGGTCAGGAAGACAACAGAAATACTTGCAAACGAAGCTCTTTATTTGGGCTGACTTGCGCCCGCAAAAGAACTGACTCACTCGGTGGCGGCGTAAGCAACAAGCGTGCTCGTCAATCGTCGAACTACGAATACCCGCTGCTAGCGGCATCGTTCAATTTAAAGCCACCAAGGAAACTTCGAGATAACAGGTCGAGATCATCTAGAGTAATCTGGAAACACGTAGATGCAGCTGTTCATGGCTGTGAACAATCGAGATTAGACCGGTCGCTTCTCGCGTCACGAACAAAAATGATAGCACCCCTTTTCTGCAGCCTTGAGCGTGAACGAACAAACACTACAATGATACGTGGCATTACCCCCCTTCCAAAGAAGCATCGTCTCGATGCCTTAAAATGAAATTAAACACGGAGAATGCTTCGAGAACTTAGACTCCTTTAGCGTTCCTAATAAGTTGTAAGGGCAGCGGTAAAAGCTTCAAGTCTGGCCGTGTCGTCGTCGTGGTCGGTGTTGTCGTCGGTGTTGTCGTCGGTTTTGTCGTCGTATTTGTCATCGGTGTTGTCGTCGTATTTGTCGTCGTAGTAGTCGCCGTCGTCGTAGTCGTAGTAGTCGTCGTCGTCGTAGTAGTCGTCGTCGTCGTAGTAGTCGTCGTCGTCGTCGTCGTAGTAGTCGTCGTCGTCGTAGGGATCGTCGTCGTCGTAGGGGGCATGGTCTTCTGTTTTCGTCGATGGAAGATCTTAGTTCTTGCGCTCAGAAGCAATCTCACCTCCAGAGGCTGCTTTATTCAGTTTAACCTTCGGGGGCTGGGGAAGCGTCCACGCACTGCGTAGCCTCGGCTAGGAGATACTTAGCGCGGTGACGATGGCGACGGAGAACGCGATAGGCGGCTCGGCGATGAGTATCCTTCCCGACGCAAAAAATCCTCGATTTCGGCTGGTCGCTGGCCGGGTTGGGGTCGTGGGGCGTCGTAAGGGAACCCTCGTATGCCCATTCTCCTGTATGGGCAGTACCGGAGAATGTGACCGGCTTCTCCTCAGTGGAAGCATTGTGGCCGGCGCTGGTCGGGTGTTCTCCACGCGACGCATTTCCTCGGCCGTGTACGACGCTCGTAGGACGGGCGAGTTGGGGCGAGAGGGCGGCGCTCCAGCGTAGCTGGCTAAGGGCGATAGGGGCTTGGGTCCCGTCGTCGAGGTACAGGACGGCGCACTGCTGCGGCGTAAGTCATGGCTGGAAGTCCAGAGGCTGCGTGGTGGACTGGAATCAGGTCTTCCGGCGAATAACTCAAAGGGCTGGCGTCACGACGTGCAGGGGTTGTCCGGTACCTGGAAGGCTACCCAGCACCTCCACCAGATGTCACGTTGTAGTGACGGCAGTCCAGCGGTCAGGAAGACAACAGAAATACTTGCAAACGAAGCTCTTTATTTGGGCTGACTTGCGCCCGCAAAAGAACTGACTCACTCGGTGGCGGCGTAAGCAACAAGCGTGCTCGTCAATCGTCGAACTACGAATACCCGCTGCTAGCGGCATCGTTCAATTTAAAGCCACCAAGGAAACTTCGAGATAACAGGTCGAGATCATCTAGAGTAATCTGGAAACACGTAGATGCAGCTGTTCATGGCTGTGAACAATCGAGATTAGACCGGTCGCTTCTCGCGTCACGAACAAAAATGATAGCACCCCTTTTCTGCAGCCTTGAGCGTGAACGAACAAACACTACAATGATACGTGGCAATATACTGGTAGCGTTCATTTCATATAGAAGCCCATACGTTCAATACATGCCAACTTCTGGGTGGAAGCGAGCGCATTCTATGGCACGATTGCAAAAGCGAGACCATCAATATTGTGGCTAACCAGAACAATGGCGGCCGCAGACGCAGACGGAAACCTCTGAGCGGCAGAGTTGATTCCCAAAAACCTAGCCCAGCCCAACCGCCACTAATGCGACTGTGTCCTCTTAGTCCTCTTCTTGAATCAGCGCGGAGGTAGCGCTGGTGAGGCGAGTGGCATAAGCCCCTCCACCGTAAAACGAAAGCTTCTAGTTGATGCGGAGCAAAGTATTCACAAATAAGTAGAAAAGCAAAAAAGGAAATGTCGACATTATAAGCACAGAGGAAAGTTGATAATTACAGTCGATAAGGACAGGAAACCGAAAAAAAGTTAAGAATATCATGCACAGAACGAGAGCGTCGATTAAAATACAGAGTGGGAAGCACTGCAGTCACGCGAGAGCTGCGATTTCAAGCCACCCAAAGGAACAGTATCAGTTCGTAGCCGCCGATGGCCGCACTTCCATTAGGAACGACTTTAAAATTCGCGTTGCCGACGCGGCGGAAGACTTTATACGGCCCTACTAGCGGAGCGCCCCACCGCGGTGGCTCAGTGGTTACGGCACTCGGCTGCTGGCCCGAAAGACGCGGGTTCTATCCCGGCCGCGGCGGCTGAATTTCGATGGAGGCTAAATTCTAGAGACTCGTGTACTGTGCGATGTCAGTGCAGGTTAAAGAACCCGAGGTGGTCGAAATTTCCGGAGCTCTTCACTACGGCGCCCCTCACAGCCACTGTTGCTTTGGGACGTTAAACCCCAATAAACCAAACCAAACCAAAAAGCGGAGCAGCTGTGTTTCGCACAACCATTTTTTGGCTTACAGGGGCCCACACCCATTTGCGCTCAGTTGATAATAGGCGCTCAGTGGACTTCCCTAAGTCGGAGGTTGTAATATCGGGAGCCCGTGTATTCCTGCGGCTTCATGCGGAATCGAGCCAGCTGACGGGATTGATGACTTTTACGGCGAAGCTGCCCGCATCTAGTGTGACGTCGCCATCAGCGCACACCAAGGAAGCACAGATAATCAGACCAATATTGGAAGCATAGTGGCAAAGGCCGGTGCTACAGAGCACCTTTCTGAGCCCATCCATTTCCATTATTGGGCCGAGTTCCTGTGCTGCTTGGGCAGAAGCACCGGTTCCATGTCATCCGCCCTTCTGTAAAAAAATGTGGAACGGGGTAAAGCGCGCTGTTCCCTGAACCGCGGTGTTATTCGCGAAGGTAAAGTATAGGAGTACCTGGTGCCATGTATTGTGTCCAACATCCACGTGCATGGAAATCATATCCGCCAGCGACTTTTTGAGCCAATTTTTTTAAGGCCCAGTCATCCGTGGTTGGTCTCCTCCTCCTCCCTGTCTTGATGCCACCACCCGAACACTGTGCGACAACCATTTGAACCGAAATTTTCATATCAAGATTCGTAAAGACGTGGACTTGGGGGTACATAGGTTACCGGTTGAAATCCCTGCCATGAGCTAGGCTCTAAATTAACCATTAAGTTTCAGCAGCATGAAACGCTGAACGGTATGAAGTTAACCGGAACATTTCGCGGCAAACGGTTGGCCCCCAAATTTTACACGAATGTCCGGACTAAGTGGCCGACTTTGACGCCTGCTAGGCGGATCTCTATACCGGGTTCACGTAGGACTGTGCTTTGGTGCTTGGGCATCACGCTGCAGCGTGTGATTGTTTTTTCTATTATGTAACCGCCCCGGTTACCATGCAGCCACGGTTACGGTTCGCTTTATAACGCATAACACTGAGACCTACAACCCTAGAATAGCTTCATGCTCTAATAGAATATCGTTGGTATGAAGGCCGCTATCTTAAATTCTATCCGTGAAATCAGTATAACTGGTAGGCACGAACTGCGACCAGTGGAGCCAACGCTCTAAAGCTGCTGTGGTTTAGCATTGCTTTGCGCTCAGTATTGCGCGATTGCGCAGCCTTTTCCAGGCGGACACCGACACCACGTACCTGGAAGCGCTACTTAGGCTGCGCTGACTCAACGCACCTAGAGACTCCCAGTGGCCTCCTAGAGACTCCAAGCGATTTATCCAATGGAAAAGGCGTCGCGCAGAACGGGCGATGGCGTTCTGTGGACTCCCTGGCAGCGCTGCAGTACGGTGTCGCGTTCCATTCTTTAAAGGGGCTGCGAAACACTGCTCGGGAGGATACCGGCTATACTTCAGGTGGATTCTTTATGTCACACAGATGCTGACTTAAAAGAATTACAGGAATATATGCACAGGAACGGGAGTTATTCCATGAAGAAATTTCAAAATACAAGCAAACAAAACGCTGCCCTCAACTCGATTTTGGCGTGGCTTCCCACTCCTCTTTCGCTCTCCCAATGACGACACCTGCGCAACCAATCAAAACAGCCTGCCAGAGCACGTCGCGGAAGTTTGCACTCCATGGTTGCCTGCTCTCTGTAACTCGTTCTTGCTGAGACTGGCAGCGTCGTTTCCTTGCCGGAGCCCCTGGTGCTGTATTTTTATATTACTTACTTTGCAGGGCTTTTATCTTAGTCGAACAACTTGTTTTTGTTGTTCTAATATAAAACACCGACAGGTGACAACATGTGTGTCTATTTATTCACACAATTTGCAGTATATTTATTGTTTGTCCAATCATCAAGCTCGCGCCAGTTGATGTCATATCCGCTGCTAAAGCCCGCCACTGTGTGGGGACACCATCAGAGCCATGAATTTGTTTTTGGGATGACATTAAAATATTAAAGAAACGGAATATATGTGGTATTACCGACGCTAATAGCACCATTGTAACTCACTGTATGCCATCAACAGGCAAAACAGTCAACTAATATTGTGTTTCTGGGTCCCTTTAAGACGAAGCTTAAGCGCCCTCCAATATTTTCGTCGCCAATGCTAATTTACCCAATTCTGCAGAGTCCATATCCGCAGCAAAGTTGTCAGAGACAAAGCGTATTGCTCTATATTCCTTTTTTTAAGCATGAAATGCTTTTAGCTCCCGTTGTCCGCAGTGTGGTGACGTCACGCCGAGACCGAGAGCCAACATCCGGGCACTGAAACGAGAACTTCCGGGCACCGTACGAGATTTAACGAGAGAAGACGAGAGCAAGGGGGTAGCTCCAGGGCGAGAAAGGCTTATGGCTGAAAAACTGCTTCCGCGCCACCCCCAAGGATGGCGCTGCGGTCCCACACTCACGCATGTAAAAGACCGGCCGCTTGGCCTTCAGACGCGCTGCATATACATTCTCGTCAGGCCTGCGTCTCATCGTGTCCGCGTATGCTTCTGCATCGTCCTGCATTCCAATACCACTACCGTCACAGCTGCTTGCTTAAGCCAAGCAATGGAGCCTGATGAAAGGAGAGGTAGGAAACGTCTTGCGGAAAGCGATCGCTAAGCAAGTGATACGCCACAGCAGAAGACTGCTCGTCCCTGCCGACAACGCCATGCTTATGCGGCCGCTCCTGAAAGCTACAAGGCCGCCACGGTTCGCGGCTGCCTAACTAAGCCCGCACTATTGCAGGCGATCGCTTCGACGCAACAAGAAGAGTGTGGTGTGGTGTGTTGAACACTCGACCCATTTCAAGATTTCGACTAGTACCATCTACAACTAATGTGTTATGCCCGTAAACATTTCATGCTTAATCTACTCTCGGTTACGCGAGAGGCAGAGATTTGTTTCCTTGCTGTATGTTTGACATTTCATTTTTGAATATTTCATTAATTGGCTTACTTCTGTTTGTTTGTTTATGACCTTCCCAAGTTAACAGCTTGGTTTGCATTTCATTTAGCCCTTTTCTTCATATTGTATTGCACAAAGAACAAGTGTTTTAAAATTATCATTTGCTATCTTCATTCTGTACACTGATGTTATTTGTATGCCCCTCCTGCTTGGGCCGTAAAGGCCTGCAGTATTGAATAAACAAACAAATAAATAAATACAAAGACCGCTAGCATGAAAACATCGCAAGATCATGCTGGGGATTTACCCTTCGGAATAGTGCACTCGCACTTAACAAAGCTATTGGCGTTTGGGCGCCTCTAATGATACATTGGTCAAAATAGGAGAAAGCGGGCCACTGCCGTACGTCGCGATAGTTTTTTAGGCAGAGAGAGAAAAAAAAACTACATTGCCATAGCATGTACAGATTTAGGGCAGCTGGGATTGCTTTGCCCCCAGCTTTAAGTGTATGTGTATATAAATGTTTTCCACCACCACCACTAGGTGGGGGCGACTTGCTGAGCTCACGGAAGGAGTGCCAGTTGGATGGTCTTGTCAGGCCTTCTGAGGACTTGGTTCCATCCCTCCTCGGATGGAGCTGGCAGTAATGTTTGTGGCGGCGGATTTCTCGACCAACCACAGAGGATGTACGCCTGGGTGTCCATTTCTCCCTGGTTACAATTTTCCCCGTCTGTGATGAGTGAAAGTCTAGAATGGCTAAGCATCGAGTGTCTGGAACCTGCGGAGCATGTTGACTCGCGGTCAATTTAAGTAGGGCTGGGGAGGCGGGAATTGGCGTCTCGTCTACCTGTGGAGGCTGGTGATTTCGGCAAAGGTCTGGGTAGCCTCGGCAAGAGCGTCTGCGTTCGTGGGTGCGGCCGCCAGGTTGGTTAGCCATCTCGTGTCCTATTAATCGTATCTGATGTCGTCTGAATGCTGAGCGGTGCTGTGGGCGATCGTTGAAAATTGCTTTTTGAGCAAAGGAAATGACGTAGTGTCTGTCTCACATATGTCGGCCCACACCCGAACCGCGCCGTAAGGGAAGGGATAAATGATGTAATGAAAAAAAGAAAGGAAGAAGAGATGCAGTAGTGGAAGTCTCCGGAATAATTTCGAACACTTGAGGACCTGGATACGCGGTCCCCATGCACTGACATTGCACAGCACACGGGCGCCTTTTGAGCTGCACCCCCCTGGATAAGAGGCCACCGCGGTATCTCTGATATTTGTTTTCCCCTGGCAGTCACACATGCCTCGTTCCAATTCATGGCATGGCCAGTGTCTTTAAGGTGTTCCGCTGAAGCATTTGAGCAACCATTGCCTTGGGAGGAGTCATTTTGGTGTGGCTTGAATTGTCTTTTGTACGTCCCCATTTCTCAGCAAAATAGTTTCACGGCGTACATAGGTGAAAGAGAATTGTTCGTCACATGAATAAGGCAGCGCTAAAATAACGCATCCAAAAGGAATAATCGCTCAGAAGCTTTACAAACACATTAACATATATACAATCGATCCCCTAATATCGGGGTTTAAGGGAATCGCCAAATAATTTCAGCTATGAATAATTCGGCATAAAAACATCGCGATAGATAAGCTTATTTGTAACCTAGCATTCATGATGTAAAAAAAAAAAGTAGCGCTTGTCTGCGTCGTTTACTTTCCGTCCCGTGTGTTCCCTGTGCGCTTTTTTTTTTACATCATGAACGTTATCCAACTTGCCCAACTTTCCGCTTTGCTGAAGGTAACCTAGCAGTATGAATACATTCTACGCACGCTAGTGACAAGCTTTTATAAGCATGCGCAACCGCGGGTGCACTGGCTGCAGGGCGCTCGCTAGGCGTCGCTAGGATAAAGCCTCTTTCGCATAGAAACTGCAGTGAAGGGCTCTTTGGAAGTGGCCAAAACCTATATTATATTGTCACGAATATTAGGCGCCACACAGTCGGAGACAGAAGAACTGCTCCAGGCTGCCGAGCGGTTGCAAGCAAGATGGCGATGTTCCTCTACTTCCTCCAATTCTGAGCTCTATCATTTCTCCCTCCTCTGCAGCATCACCTTGATGCGGCCTGCTTTCGCAGTAGGAAAAACAGGTTAGAAGCGCAAGGTTAAACAGTTGTCACGACACAGAACCGGCAGCACTCAGATCCAAGTACAATCAGCAGGACGGCCGTCGTACGGCTTCGTACGAACGACGTGCACAACATCCGGACGTGGTGGTCTGCGCGTTGAGCGGGCTGGGGTTGCCGATGAAACTTTGTATGTCACGTCGATAATGCGGCTGAGAACACGGTAAGGACCGAAGTATCGCGCAGTAATTTTTGAGACAGCCCACGGTGAAGAAGAGGTGTCCAAACCCATACATGGTAGCCTGGCTCGAACGTATCAATTCGCCGTCTGAGATTGTAGTGGTCAGCGTCGACGTGCTCTTAATGGTGTATTCGCTGCCTGGCCAGTTGACGTGCTTCTTCTGCCCGTTGAATGAAAGCGGCGACGTGAAGATCAGGCCCTTGGTCACACTGGTGGTCGACAGGCAACAAGGCATCGAAAGAAGTAATAACTCGACGAACGAAGACAAGCTGGAAGGGTATGAGCCGCGTTGGCTCTTGCAGGGCCTTATTGTACGCGAATGATACGTATGGGAGAATTTGGCCGCATGTTTTATGCTCCACATCCACATACATCAAGAGAATGCCAGCCAAGATTCTGTTAAGGCGTTCTACCAAGTCAGTTGTCTGTGGGTGGTACGCCGTAGTACGCCTATGGCTGGTGTGGGGCAGATCTAAGACTGCCTTAGTCAAGCGGGCCGTAAAAGCAGCTCCGTGGTCAGGAATTACAACCGCTGGGGCACCATGGCACAGCACGATGTTGCAAACAAAAAACTTGGCTGCTTCGAAAGCAGCTCCATTCGCAAGGGCCGTTGTCGCAGCGTACCGCTTCGATAATCTGTCGCGACAGCAATCCAACGTTTTCCGGTGGGTGACTGCGGGAAAGGGTTGAGTACGTACATTCCTACTTGTTGGAAACGCGTTTTCGGAGATGCTATGGGGTGAAGAAATTCGGTGGCTTTGAAGGGTGGCGACTTACGGCCCAGTTACGACTGGTTTTGACGCATGACCGCACTGATGGAAGTAATCTGTAAAAGTAGTACCTCTGCCCAATCCTTGCTAAGGCACGACTGACTCCCATGTGGCTGGCAGATGGTTCGTCGTGGCAAGCGCTCAAGATATCGGGTCGCAGCTGTGACGGCACTACGAGTAGAATTGTCACGGTGTTGCTCTCAAGGTTGCCCTTGAAGAGAACGCCGCTTTGTCGAGGGAATGAATGCAGCCCTAGAATGAAAACACGAAGAACACGGGGACCATCGCAGCCTTCTAGGTACGTGATGAGCGGCGTACCTCTGCGTCCGCCCTTTGGAGCTGCGCCATATCGTTTGTGCTAACAGCACCAAAAAATGTAAAGTCTTCAATGATTTCCGGGGAAGCCAGGTCCACTGGCGCGCCTGATAAGCAATCCGCACAAAGCACCGAGAGAAGAGGCTTCTCCTCAGGCGCAAAGTCCGGATTGATTCTGACGGGCGGAAGGGCACGGAATGGTGGAGCCCGGTCTTGAAGGGCTCTCACAAGGCGCACACTAGAGGCAACATAGCGAGTCATTCAGGAAGGCGACAGCCGTGCCCTTGCCGAGATGCTGCAACTCGTTGACAAATTTTGCAAGGAGCCCATTACCTCATGCGTCTTGTAGTTGGACGAACCCGCGAGCGACGGCTACTCCATTCTTGAGCAGCAGAGGTACAGGGTCAGTCAAAAGTTCCAAGGCCCCAGGGTTTGCTTTCCACTAGCATAGTCGGGCCGTTGAGGTACCCTCGAAGCTCAAAATATCTGTAGAGAATCGAAGAAGGATCGTTCTACCATCTGAGAACCTTGATCGCTTTATCGGAATCTTAAGTGCCAGGATATACTGATGAAAAGTGGACCACGTGGCCTGGCAACTTTTGACCAACCCTGTACGTTGCTAGCAGTGCTACAATCGTAGTCGTGGAAAAAAATCATTCCTCACGAGAACGAGGCCACTGGACCGGGTGGCACCATTACGCCGTCGTCAACAAATCGCAGAGCCTCATCTTCATTAGCCTGAATATGCCCGCTGGTGGGCAAAGGCGTCTCCCAAGAATCTCCAATTAACTTGGTCCTTTCGCAGTTCCGGCCACCGTATCCCCGCAAACTTAATTTCATCTGTCCACCTAACTTTATGGCGCCCTCTGCTGCGTTTTCCTTTTCCTGGAATCCACTCTGTTACCCTTAAGGACCAGCAGTTATCTTGCCTTCGTTTTTCATGCCCTGCCCAAGCCCATTTCTTCCTCTTGATTTCGACTAGGATGTCATTAACCCGCGTTTGTATTTTCACCCACTCCGTTCGCTTCCGACCTCTTAACGTGCACCTGTCATTTTTCTTTCCATAGCTCGCTGTGTTGTGCTTAATCTGAACCCTCTTTGTTAGTCTCCACGTTTGTGCCCCACAGGTGAGTGCTGGTAAGCTGTAAGCTCTTCTAAACTTTAAGCTCTTGTAAGCTCGGTAAGCTCTTGTAAACTTTTCGCTTCAGGGATATCGACAAACTGCCATTCATGATCTCAGAGAACCTGCCATATGCGCTGCACCCCATTCTTATTCTTCGAATTACTTCCCTCTCATGGTCGCCATCAGTGGTCACAACCTGCCCTAAGTCGGCATATTCTCTTACTACTTCCAGCGCAGCGCCATAAACTGCGAACTGCTGTTCTCTTGCTAGACTGTTGAATATTGCTTTGGTTTTCTGCACCTTGATTTTTATCCCCACCGTTCTGATTGTCTAATTCAATGATCATGCTTTGCAGCTCATGTCCTCAGTGACTTAGCAAGGCAATGTCGCAAGCAAATCGCAAATTACTTAGGTAATCTCCATTAACTCTTATCCCCAACTGTTCCCGTTTCAGGCCCCGGAATACCTCCTGTAAACAGGCGGTAAATACCATTGTCAAGATCGTGTCTTCTGGCCGCACACCTTTCCTTATTGCAGTTTTATTGCTGACTTTATACTGGACTATGGTATCTGAGCAGTAGTTATAAATATCTTGCAATATTTTCACATAACACTCTTCTGCACCCTGATTCCGCAATGCCTACATGGCAACTGAGGATTTCACAGAGTCAAATGCTATCTCGTAATCAATGAAGACTATATATAGAGGTTGCTTATATTCTGCGCATTTCTCTGTCACCCGATTGATACCGTGAATATGGCCTATTGTCGAGTATCCTTTACGAAAGCCTGCCTAAACATTTGGGTGTGTGAAGTCTAAGGTTGTCCTGACTCAGCAAATACCTTGTAGGCAACGGACAGTAGGCTGATCGCTCTGTAGTTCTTCAAGTCCTTGACGTCACCTTTCTTATGAATTAAGATAATGTTAGAGTTCTTCCAAACTCCTAGTACGCTAGAGGTGACAAAGCATTGCGTATACAGGATGGATATTTTTTCTCGCACATCCTCTCCTCCGTCTTTCAACAAATGTGCTGTTACATGATACTCATCAGCTGCTTTCCTCCTTTGCATTGCTCCTAAGGCTTTCTTTACTTCTTCCTTCGTTACCCATAAGGACCAGCGGTTATCTTGCTTTCGCATTACATGCCCTGCCCAAGCCCATTTCTTCCTCTTGATTTCGACTAGGATGTCATTACCACGTGTGATCCGGGGCCCACCCTGCTCGCTTCATGGCTCTCAAAGCTACACAAATCATTTATCCTTCCGTAGCTCGCTGCATTGTCCTTAACTTAAGATGACCCCTCTTTGTTAGTCTCCACGCTTCTGCCCCATAAGTGAGTACCAGTAACATACAACTGCTCTATACTTTTCTCTTGAGTGATATTGGTAACCTGTATTCATGACCTCAAAAAACCTGCCATATACGCCCACCTCGCGGTTCCCTTGCGAGGCTGTTTCACATTACTTTGGTTTTCTGAATGTTAATTTTTATACCCAATGTTCCGCGCTGCCTAACTCATTGCTCCTGCTTTCCAGCTCATCTCCTGGGTTACTTAGCAAGGAAATGTCATCAGCGAATCGCAAACTTTTTAGGTATTCTCCATTAACACTTATCCCAAAATGTTCCCAATCCAGGCCTCGGAACACGTCCTTGTAATAGACAGTCAATAGCATTGGCGAGATCGTGTGTCCCTGCCTGACACCCTTTCTTACTGTAATTTTATTGCTGACTTTATTGCTGACTTCAGTCGTTAGAGATATCTTCCAGCATTTTCGCATAAAACTCTTCTACACCCTGATTCCCCAGTGCCTGGATTACAGCTGAGGTTTCCACGGAGCCAAATGCTTTCTCGTAATCAATAAACGCTATACATAGGGGTTGGTGATATTCTGCGCATTTCTCTATCATCTGATTGATATTGTGAATATGGTCTATTATCGAGTATCTGTTACGAAAGCCTGCCTGATCATTTGGTTGATTGAAATCTCAGGTTGCCGTAATTCTATTTGCCATTAACTTAGTAAATACCTTGCAGATGCCCTTCCGCCATAAAAATTCACTGTCATCATCAGTAGATACCTCCTAGGCGACAGGCAATGAGCTGATCAGTCTACAGTTTTCCTAGGCGTGACCGTCCTTTTCTTATTAATTAAGATATAGTTAGCTTTCTTCGTATTTTTGTTTTCGTTTATTTCTGACCTACATTTCGCAAATCAAGGAAAAGGAAGCAAAAGGTAGTTTCGCACCTGACAATGGCCTGCTCTTCCTATACAATGAAACCTACTTAAACACTAAAACACACTGTCGCGCTGATTAGGACTACTACATTGTAGGTAGCATAGGAAGCATAGGTATGCTCCAGGTCATAGGGCATTGAGTCTACAGTGTGGCTAGTTTTTGTCGCCCAACCTACCTTCCGTTCTTCAAGAGATCGGCGGTTATCTAATCTTCACCAGCTGCTTGCGCCTTTGCATTGCTCATACGACTTTCTTTACTTCGTCTTTACTGGCCGAATGTCCCGTTGCTCTGCACTCCTGCAACTCTCTTTAATGTTCTGATTATGTTGGTGACGGCTTAGATTTGTCTATAATTCTTCAGCTACATTAACTATCTTCTCTATATTTCTAATGACATTGCCTTCTTTGTCTCTTAGCGCATAAATCGGGTATTTACCTATGCCTAGTTTTCTCTTCACTGCTTTCAGGTTACCTCCGTTCTTGAGAGCATGCTTTATTTCTCTATATTAAGCTGCCTTATGTCGGCTACCTTGTGCTTATTTCTTAACTTTCATAGCTCTACCAGTTCTGTTCTGTCCATAGGGTTAGTCGTTTCAAACTCTGGAGTTTCTATATCACGCTTTTTTTTCTCCTGAGATAGCTTGCCGGTATGCTGTCCAACGGTCCTACCGCCTACTTCTCTTGCTAACTCCATAGTGATAACCATGACATTACTGTAGATTGCTTGAAGTTTAATATCGCCTTCGTATGATAGAGCGGAATATCTGTTGTGCAGCAACATTCTGGATTCCTCTACTTTCCTTCTTACCGCTAACTCGTTAATGGGCTTTCGCTTCATCGATTTCTTCTATTCTCTCTGTTCAGGTCTATGCTAATCCTAGACCTTACCATTCTGTGATCGCTACAACGCACCTTTCCGAGCACCACCACATCCTCTACAATGGCAGGGTGAGCGCATAGTGTCAAATATATTTCATTTTTTTCGACCATAGCGGCTCTTCCGCATCCACTTCCTGTTCTTTCGTTTCAGGAAGAAGGCATTGATGATCAGTAAGAGTTGATTGTCCCCTCTACGGCTGCTCCAGTTGAAATCTCTCTTAAGATCACGTAGAGGGAAATTGGGTTGATGATAACTGTTGAAGGATTCTTGACGTCTTGCAGATTCGAATTGCTCAATCCCATTCACTTCTTGAGAGGTTAACTTTTAATAACAATTAAAAACACAATGGAAGATACAAGCAAGGAGAAAACCTATTTACACTTGACTGACTTGACGTGACGAAACCAGCCCTCGGTCCTGCCGAAACAGTTGGTTTTAAACCCTATGTCCGCGCCCTCGGTGGGGAGAATAACCAATCAGGTACTGTACAAACATCCACCCAATAACTTATTGGGGAAAGGAAAACATCACCAATCAGCAATTTAGAAAGGATAACACCACGAATCAATGATTGGGGAAAGATGGTAACTCGTCGCGACACCGTACACATATGTAAACTTTCTAACATCACGATTTCGGATAATTATGCTTTCCTGCTGCGAGCTTCGCGAACACTCACTTTCCCAACGCCCGGTTGCCCCAAGTTCAAAGAAAGCCACTTCAACCCACCTGTTCCGCATCGTCGCTCCTCATGCCTGCAGCTAGCGTGGCAATAACCTGTTGACCGCGCTTCAAGCTGTCAAAGCACGCCGCTGCAGACATGGCACAAAAGCCACGCACTGTGACGCGGGTCCGCCTCGCCGCAAGCACGTGCACACAGGATGCGACCTAATGAATCTGTCCCTGTCGGGAGTTTGACCTTTCCCGTAAGGCCACATTCTCACAGCCGGTTTTTGGCTTGCTCCGTCGCCTCCGTCGCGCCGGCAGCCGACGGAGGGGGCTGGTTTGGAACCGTCCCCCCCCCCCCCCCCCCCCAAATCGGGCGGCCGGTGCCACCGGGTCCAGCTCTACGTTTCCGCCGAGCGGCGGCGACGGAGCCCGGCCCCACGAAGAGCCCGCCAGTCACAGCGCGAGCTCGCTTCACGTGACCCACCGCTTACTTGCTGCGACCAAGAGATGGCGCTGGCGAGCGTCCTCGGCTAGGGTGCCTCGATGCGCGCGCCCTCTTGGAGGGTGGTGCCATTCTTTGAAGGGGCGAACGCCGCCTCCGGAGCGGCAGCGGCCATTTCGCTCCCCACGCGTCGCCGCGGCTGCTTGGGAGAGGCACGTGCGCGGCGTTTTCTGGGACAAAATGCCCGGGTGTTGCGTGCCCCAGTGCACGAACCACTCACGAAATGAGTGGAAGATGTACCGGTTCCCTAAAGAACCGAAAAGACGGCTTCTCTGGCTCGTAAAAATCAAGCGCGACAAGTGGCAACCCACGGACCGCTCGTGTGTATGCAGCGTAAGTTATGCTTCTTCTGTATTCGTAGTTATTCTTTCATTTGCATGCTTTATACCGTAGCGTTTGTCAGTCTTGTATCCTAGATATCTGGCGCATATGCTTGCGTGTTTAACTCGTTTATTTCTGGGCAACACGACATGCTTAGTTCTTATAATCTCTTGTTGTACATGTAGTACTGCGAGCGCGTAAAGATGTGCGCTCTTTGCTACCGGATCCTTGTGCAATTTCTTTTTTGTGCGCAGTGGAACGTAAGGGGAGCTCTAAGTTACCTTTTATGCTATGACATACAGAGCGCTTTGAGGAATTTTCTCGGCGTTGTATTCTTGTGCCGCTGTCCAACTCAGACGGTGTGCGTGCGTGCGCGCGCCCGTTTGTGTGTGTGTGTGTGTGAGAGAGAGAAAAAGAAATGAGGCGTATGACCAAGCAAGACGCATGTGTGGCCATGACAATCATGTCAGGACTCGTTATGACTAGTTTACTAACGGCTAATTGGTAGTTACTGCATGTATAAAGGCACGCTTAACTTGGTGATCGATATGTGTTTTGTGATCACGCTTGTCTAGACATTCGCTTTTCTTTCCCCATTCGATGACCGGTGAATTATCTGAACATCTGACTGGAGATGAGTGACGAGGATTTCATGACTACGGAGCCCTTTAACAACGGAAATTTCTTAATGGTGATGACAGGATCAGACGGAAGAGAAAGCTGTTTCATTGAAGCTCCACAAAATTTGTGGACAGCATGATCGAAAGCGGGAAGTCGTGAAAAATCCAGGATTGACTTACAGCATTGCCTTCTTGCGCGCACATATATGAGTGCAAAGTTTTATTTTTAAAGGAATTTCTTAGCTCACTGCCCATGTTCCACCTAGCAGCAAAGGCAAGAACCTTTAGTATCTTAACATGGGAAGCACACATCTCTTCAGTGTCCAATAATTTCCTCGCACTCTCCCCGTTTTTTTTTTTTCAGAAAGAAGTCGACGGTCTTTTGCCTCTTTCTTAGTATATCTTAACAAGCACCTGAATTTCACTTATAACTGTTTGGGCATATCCCTGTTTGTGTTACTTATTTTTAGCTGTTTAGAATGTTAGTGTGAAGCCCTCTCAATTTAAACATTAATAAGTTTGTCTGATCATTGCATGTTTCTGTGTTACAGGCACATTTTGAAGAAAGCGCCTTTGAGCAGAATAGGGCTGACGGGTGGAAAAAATTGAAGCCCAATGCTGTGCCAACGCTTTTTTCCTTCAGAGGTATAATAAGCCACATATTTCTACATTAACGAAAGTTTGCAACGCTTCTTTCCTAATCCTATTGCTTCTTTCATTCTTAGCCTGATTGTTCTAACTTAGTACTGTAATGACCGGCCATTTGTAGACTCACGTGGAGCGATTATTTTTTTTTTTCATCATACTGCAGACCCAGTGAAGGGTCCTAGCAAGAGGGGTAACAATTTCAGAACAAAACACAAAAGCATAAAGTGCAAAAACACGAACATAAAATTCACACAAATGTTTCTTCAGAGAATTAGGCGGCTCACATTACAGTAAGACTCTTCATACTTCCGGTCAATAGAATAGCTCGTTTTCATTTTTTACAAGGAGGTAAATCAGCCGCGCCTTCCGCCCAGAAGCATGATGCTGACAATTTTGCATTTTATTTAATTTTATGTCTAAACGTAGCAAGACTTGGAGCATGCTCGTTCGTAATGATAAAATAATGCACCATCTGATTTGCAGCATGTGTGGCCTCTCTTTTTTCAGCGATGCCTAAGCACAGGAAGCCGCCAAAGGAAAGGTTACAAGGGGTGCCTGCGGCAGCAGAGCAAAGGGGCACTCTGCAGCATCAACAGAGTGCTTCTGATACCACATCAACAGAAATTCAGGACCAATACGTCAACGACATGGCTGATATGCCACACACGGCAAATCAAGAACTGCAGCCATTGCCCAGTGACGACAGGGAGACGGCTCAAAGTCAGATGAACAACTCACCTCGCCCAAGTTCCATTCCAGAAACTTCAATACCCGCCACAGATGATTCCCTGCAAGTTGCCTGCGCACTTCGTGCAACCCGTGCAGAGAAGTGCAGTAACAGCTCATGTGCTACACTTAATAAACAGCTAGAGGACATGAAGAAAAAATACGCGAAACTTAGCGAAGTTCACAGCAAAACAAGTGCTACAAATAAGTCAATTAAAAGGAAGCTTCAAAAAATGGAAAAGGCCAGCGAAATGTTACGAAAAAAACTGAAGTTCCTAAATCAAGACCAAATGCGAGCCCTGTCTCGGAACAGCAACAAAGGTTCCACCTGGTCGTCCAAAACAATTAAACAAGCCCTTCAGATCAAATTTGCGAGTGGAACTTCAGGCTACGAAACCCTAAGAAGACTTGGGTACCCACTGCCTTCTAATAGGACTCTTGTCCGTCGCCTTCAGGGACTCAAGTTCCTACCAGGAATCTTAACTGAAGTGATTGACGTTCTCAGAGTAAAAGCAGAGGGCATGGAAGATATTGAAAAAGATTGTGTGCTTTATCTCGATGAAATGGAAATTGCACAAGGGTATGACCTCGATCGTGCTGAAGACATTGTGTTTGGAGGGAAAACATTTCCAGCAGTTCCAGATGAACCTGCATGTCATTGCTTAGTGTTTATGGTCGGAGGATTGAACACAAGGTGGAAGCAGGTAATCGCATACCATTTTACAGGAAGCTCTGTCGACGGGGGTCTGCTTAAGAGTTTTGTTCTGGAAATCGTGCAGCTTTGCGCTGACATTTCTCTTAGAGTGCTTGTGGTAACCTCTGATATGGGAGCGTCCAACAGAGCTATGTGGCGCGAGTTAGGTTTTTCTAGCCATAGGAATTCTAACACTGTGTGCTCAATCCCTCATCCGATGCTTCAGGGAAAGGAACTCTTTTTCACTGCGGACGCGGCTCACGTGATAAAAAATATCCGAGGTCAGCTTTTAAACTCTATTGACTTTACGCTGAGCGATGCAACTGTCTGCCAACATAGCTTACCCTCAAACAAAGTCAAGCTGGAGCACGTGCGCGCTGTCGTAGAATACGACTCTAGCAAAGAGCTGAAAATTGCACCCAAACTTTCTGAAGCTCATGTCAGCAAAGGCCACTTCACAAAAATGAAGGTCGGCATAGCAGTTCAGTTCTTCAAGGAATCCCCAGCCGCCATTCGTTGCCTAATAAGAGAGAAAGTGCTCGAACCAGAAGCTGAAACCACAGCATGGTTCCTGGAGCTCATCGCAAAATGGTACAAACTGATGTCCTCACGACATCCGTCAGTTGCACTTAGTTGGCAAGATATGGCAAAGTACCATGAAGCCTTGCACATGTTGCGCCTGGCAGTGGACACAATTCAAGGCATGCAGATGGGCAGCACATCCCAGTGGAAGCCCTCACAGGCAGGTCTCATGATTGCAACAACAGTTGTCCTTCGTTTGCAAGATATTGTGCTTAAAATGGATGGCTACAAATTCTTTCTCACCGGGAGACTGCTACAGGACTGCCTGGAGAATCTTTTTTCTGTTGTGCGTCACAGGAAACCCGTTCCAAACGCGTATGACATGAAATGTGCTTTGAAACTTGTATGCGTCAGTCAGTTTTTGCACACACCAGCAACCTCAAGCTATGAAACGGATGATTCTGAGTACCTGCTTGATATGATTTCACAAGGAAAAAAAGAGTACGTTGGAGATGTTGAAGAGGAAATTGACGATGGGGAAATTCTGTTCATTGAAGCACTGACTTCAATTGAGTGCAGTATTTTGCATCATATTGGCGGATTTGTTGTGAAAGGAATTTTGAAGAAAACGAACTGCGAGCAGTGCAAGGCTGCAATGCTTGGCTCGACGAACCATGAGCATGCATATTTAACTGCACTGAAAGAGTACGTCCAAGATGGTGAGAACTTGTGTTATCCGAGTGGTGCGGTTATGAGCCTTCTTCAATCCTGCGAAGAGCACTTTAAAGGAATCACGTCCTGGACAGACAATCTGTTCACCCTTAAGTCCCCTCTAAAGGCTGTCACAGAATATTTAAACAAGAACACACGATTCACTATGGAGGCCTGTCAGCAACACAAGGATTCTCTGGCAAACATACTGATATCAAGTTATGCAAGAGTACGGCTACGCATTCACCTGCGTCAGCTCGAAGCTGCGAGAGTCAATGGGCATGGAAGCAAGACATGCGCTGCAGTTAATTTGCAGTGAGTTGTAGCGCTTGTTTTTGACATTTTAAGGTTTCCGACCAAATAAACAAGCTATCACATCGGAAATCGGTAATTATCGGATGCAGTTTCTTTTTTCATTGTTCAGAAACCGTGTGGCTGCTTTATTTTAGCGGCATCGATATCTGATTTATAGTAGTGAGCAGTTTACATTATATTGCTGCATAAGATATGCTAAACAGGGCTTATAGTCCGTGACTGCGTGAGTCAAAATTTAATGCTATAGAAACCATATGTGTGAAGCACCAAGTAATCTGGCATGTATTAAAAAGTTTGTTTATCTCCATCTGCATATCGAAAGTAACGCGAAAGAAAGGAAAACGAAATTCAGAATAGCTATGGGAATGCTTTTCTGAGCATAAAATAGCCGTAAAGTACTATATTGTGTAATGTAAAATGAAAGAACATGCCTATATGTATACTCAAGCTTAACACAAAAATGTTCCAGAAGTCGTTTATTTTGTAGTATTAGCGAGTAATGCTCCGCAAAAATTATAAATCACGTTTGAAACTACAAAGAAACATTAAAAGTGGCCCGGATGTGTTCGCTGGGCGGTATATGGCGCTCGGCTGCACGGGCGCAACACAGCCGCGGCGGCCGAGTTTCGATAGAGCTGAAAAACACAGTGCCTTGTACTAGGTCGATATCGGTGCATGTTAATAAAAACCTGAGGTGGACGAAATTCCCGATGTCCTCCACCACGGCTTCATAACAGCCGATGTCGCGAAATTACAAAAACCGTGAATGTGACACTGGCTGGCTCGCCGCCCTTGGCTGCGTACGGAGCGGGCATCCTAATGGCGGACGTCGTAGCAGACGACGCGGTTGTCTCCACCCTGCACGGCGGCGGCGGGAGGAGCGCGCGCATCGAGGCACCCTATCCTCGGCTAGGGCGCCTCGATGCCAGCGCCGCCGTTCAGGGTGGTGCCATCCTTTGACCGCTCTAACGCCGCCTCTCTCTCTCTGCGGCGCCATTTTGAATCACAGCGGTCGGTCGGGCTGAGTTGCTTGGTGCACGCAGCTGAGCTTCCGTTTTTCGAGGCCCAGTGGCTGCGGACGATCGCTGGTGGCTTTATTTGTTTGACAGTGCTCTACCGCCTGGCTGAGGCAATTGTCAAGTCCACCGAGGCAGCATGATGGGTTGTTGTGTGCCAATGTACGCCGGGTCAACGCATAAATGCCTACGCTGTTTTCGCTTCCCCCAAGACTCCGAGCGAAGGAAAAAATGGGAAGCTTAAGTAAAGCGGGATCAGTGGAAAGCAACTGACAGCTCACTGACAGCAACTGACTGACGTTGACGAGCCTTATTGAGCGATGAGTTTCTCTGCCACCGAGCGAGTGCACTGAACACCCAAGCGTTATGAGAAAACTGTTGTGCCGTTTTGTTGTCATGCGACTGCGTATCTACCTCCGCTAGTTAAGCGAGCCTGACGATTCAGGCGACGGTTTTGGCAGCAAGACTGTGGCTGGCGTCAATTTGCCATAGAGCACATTGCTTTACATGTTACACCTCACTGTGCTTTTTTACCACTCTGTCTCGTTCAGCTATTTCGTGGTTTGCATCCTTTTTTTTCATACTTTGTTTTCATGTTTGCGCCGAAGGTGACACCACGCTGTGCACAACAACATTGTTTCCCCTAAGTCTTGCTGACTTATTTCGTGGTTTCAACCTTTTTTCATGTTTTGCTTTTATGTTTTTATTTATGGTTACAAACCACGGTACATGTCCCAATTTTCTGTCCCAATGTCTTGCTTACTTATATTGTAGTTCGTGTTTTTTTTCATGACCTGCAATTACAGTTGGCATTAAATGAATAATTTGCATTGTCTTTTGTTTTGTTCTCTGTACCATCTGCAAGAGGGTAGGCTGACAAGCTATAAGCTATGTTACATATTTGTCTTCATCGGTAATAAAGTTCAACTTTTAGGTAGGAGTTATTTTTCGAGCAGCCTAACCCATCAGCACACAATTTTGTAGACAGAAGAGGAAATACACAGATAGCCAACGTTAAAAACCGCGTTTTTTTAACAAAGCCCTGTATGGTCGATTTTTTTCGAAAAGCGTGACTTTTCAATGTCGATGAATTCGATTTCAAATTTAAAATTTCCAGAATTACTGCAGTTTTTTAATGACTAATATTCACCATTTTTTGAGCAGGTTTACATGCATGGTTTATTAATGAATACCGATTGGCTTGAATAAAATTAATATGAAGACATATGTGTACAATTGTGTTTCACAAACTGAGGAATCGCAGGAGAGCAACCGGTGCGTATGTCCATGGCGCAAGCGAAGTGTGCATGCGAGCGCACGCAAGAACATTCGGTGGTTGTGCGCCCCTCATAAAAATGAAACGAGTGAGAAACTTCCAGTAATCCTTTATGCTATCGCCAAAGAGGGGTGATTCGTTTTCTTTGGCTTCGAGAAAGAAAATGCAGGAGCAGTAGCAAAGTCGGTGTACTGCGGCATCATTTGTATATACCAGCGCCCGCCCCATAAGCAGATGTAATTGCGCCCTTGTGAGCAATAAACGGGCGAGCAACTCCCAGTTACCCTTTGAAAGATTAGAAAGCAGACAGACACCAGTTTTTGCGAGCAGAAGAAATGGAAAAAGTCCGCGCGACGATAGCGAAACCAGCCGCAGCGCTCGGGCGGCTGACGACACGCGGGCGTTAACAGAACGTGGAAATTAAAATCCAGAATATCGTGGAAAAAAAAGAGGCAGCAATTTCTTCTATCCGCATGGAGCAGCAGCACCTGCCCGGCAACAGATCCTTAAAATATTAGCGCATTTTTCAAAACAACAGACGGAACAGTAAATGTTCAACCTCGACTACCAGGAGCTGTAAAATTAAGTCGTGCAATTACGTCTTCGACCCACGGATGTTAAAATGGCTGTTATGAGTGAGAAGATACGCAGTGCGATGTTGATGAAAAAGACTGCTCGAGCCAAAACCACTCTCACGCCCGCGGAGAGTAAGAGTGGCGCCGTTACACACACTAGCGCAGCTGATCCCGTGTGATTCAATATGGCGGCGCCCGCGATGTTGTCTCCACCCCGAACGGCGGCGCTGGCATCGAGGCACCCTATCCTCGGCGGCGGCGGCGATTCGCGGGTGCGAGGGCAGGGAGAAGAAACAAAAAGCCTGCTCTTTTTTGTACTGTGCGTTAGGAGATGCACGCGTCTTGCGCCCCGAAAAGCGCCCGCTGTCGAGGAACAGAGAGCGGATGATATTTATTTCATATGGCAATATACGAGGTGTTCGAGCCAAAACGGGTCTCCGAATGAGCATTGTGTTTGCACTAGGCGTGGGATATACGATAAATGATTTGTTTTTTTCGGGAGGGTAACGAAGAGGGGGACGAAAAGACTGTTGCCAGGTTGAAAGCGAAGTGAAGGGGATGGCTGATGCAAATGGGAAACATCCAGGTGAAGAAAGGAGAAAGAGGCGAGAGAGGTAACTGCGGAGATAACAAAAGGAGCAGAAAAAACAAAATTCCGTTTACCCGTTGCTAGCTTTTGAGGCCGTATTGTTTTTATTAGCCGTTTAAATTGTTTTGCTAGCTTAATTCTTGAATGGTTGTATAAAGACCAATCTCTCAAGCCACTGGATAACAGAGTTCATTACCACCCTACATATGTTCAATTTCGTGCACATTGACCTGAATACTGTGACTGCAGCACTCACTTCTGCAGCGGCTTTAAAAACAGCTTGCCATACTCATATCTATTTGTCTTGGTGCTCTACACGTGGTGTTTCGATGAAATAAACTGGGGATTTGCGTAGAGTTAATAAACTAACTTCGAACTTTTTCCACTGCTTGCGAGATCGCATCGTTTTTTTTTCTGCGATAAGAGCCAAGCGAACCAAAGCGCAAGCAGACGACAGACGACTTTCACCGCTACTTCGGCATGTCGTTCGGACACCGCCTAGCAGCGTTTTTTTTTTCGCGTGGAAGAAAAAAAAAGGCACTGACGTAGAGTCACGTGGGAGCAGCGAGCGCCCGCCCAAACTGGTTTGCCGGTGTCCGGCGCATCTTTCGATTAGAACACAAATCTGTTCCGTTGCGGCCGCGGGTCCCGGGTCCGTCGCCGCCGCGCCGGAGAGGAGACCGGCTGTGAGAATCAGGCCTAATCCTGCGCTATCCGGCGCCCCCCGTATCCCGCTGGGTTGAACCCACCCCCTTCTATGCGGTTGTGCAGAGGGCCCAAGAAAGAACGTAATGGGTATTCCACTAACGCGAACCGGATGCGGCAAACGATGTACAGCACCGCGAACTTGGCTGTAAGTTATTTCTATCAGTGAACTCTACTAATAACTTTTCCAGGCTATTCCTGGAGGCTATGCCACAGTAGCCTACCCCATAGTTTCTGGCCAGCTTCTTGCCAACCTTCGCACGGAAGTCACCCATTAGTACAGTGTACTGTGATTTTAAACCGAAAGCCTTTAATGCCTCATACTGTCGTGACCAAGGAATGTTAGCAAATGTTTCCGCATTTCGGCGTCAGTACTTAAAAAGAAAACTTTTGCGGCTAGGAACCGAACCAGGTCATTTGACATTTCAAGTGGAGACGCTACCAATCCGCCACGAAGGCTCAGGGTTTGAGTATGAATAAAGGCGCATCTAGTGAATGCATGGGCTTCCTAAATAAAATAAAAAACCTAAAGAAGGAAAAGAGAAAACAAACAAAGATAAAAATAAAGTAAAAATAAGAATAAAACAACCAAAATTAAAAATAATATATGAGAACTAAAAAAAAAAACAAAGTGCGCCAGGAAACCGTTTCCCCTTGTAGCACTTCGGAGAGCCAAAGTGCCCCCTGGATATTTACTTTGTTCATTGCCGATGCCACGTCTTCATAGAATCTTCGAACATTCTGGTCATCATGGATGGATGTAAGTGCTGTTATGTTTCGCCGTGCTAGTAGCGTGTCCCACCAGGCATCGGATCCAGGATCACCGCCGCATTGCCGAAGGAGGAAGGAAACGTGGGCCGGAGACGGGGAGTAGGAGAAGTGAAGGAACAAAACTGTATTTACATAGTTACATGATTAATTACATTATTTACAAGCGCTGGACTGAGAATGGCTCTCAGTGGAAGGGGAACGTCTTCATCAACCGTAGTGGACTGGAGCTAGCAGGCTTCTCTCGGCCACACTCACGGCCGAGTTAAATATCGTTCGGATTCCCCAGATCCCTGGCTGGGGAATAATGGTCGACGAGCACTGTCCAATCGGATGGACCGAAGGGGACGTTCTTGTTACCACCCACGGCTGGGCAGGTGCGGGCTTTTCCACTCTCTCGCAGCTGGGTCGATGAGAGGGGGAGATGCTGACTCATCCCGCCCTGCGGGAAAGGAATCTCCCGAAGTCCTCCAGCAGGTGAATGAACTTGCTTCCCCGCCGAATGCCCAGAACGCGAGTCGGCGACACAGAATTCTTCAATTATCCGCCAGCGTGACCGGCGCCGGCACGTCGCCTCTGCTGTGGTCGCTCGGAAAATACCTCCGGCGGGTCCCCGGCCTTCGCCGCTATAGTGGTCACCTCCGCTCAAGGAATTTCGCTGGTGTTACTGCTGACAATGGCCCTAGACATTCCTGCTACACTAATCCGCTGAGGCTCGGAGGGGCATTCCAAGCATCCCACTTCCCACCGCCGTCGCGGGGTTGTCGGCCTCGTTGATTTTTCACGATAGATGCTTGATCGGGCCCACGTGGTCAGAAGTACGGTCACAACAGCTCGTCCGCCGCCCGAAGAGGTCTCGTAGTGGTTGCAGCCAACGCTGCTGCGCGCAGAGACCTGGAGTTGTGTCCGTTCGGCTTTTGGTCACAGCTGGGCCCCAAAGGTTCTTCTTGCTTCGTTGACAGCTGTAACGATCTCAACCAGCAAAGTCCAAAACCCAACAAGCAGAAAGCGCCAAACCGACTTTAAGAACTGCCAAGCTATTTTCGGTCAACAAAGTCTCTTTAGAGAAAATGAGCTGTCGCGTGAAATTTACTTCCTCCTCCGAAAGTTTCCAAGTTTGACCAAACCAGAATACACAGAGCTTGTTTAGCCAAAAGGGAAAAATTTCCTAAAATTTTGGGGGGGGGGGGGGTGCCGTAGCACGGTTTTTGTCACAGAAAGCCACCTCCCGTGAGAGCACAAAGGGAAGGTGGAGCTGCTGAACACACATACAAAACAGACAAAAATGATTCCCGCTAAAGCAAAAAACAAAATACAAATTTGCATAGCGGAATAACGTCTGGGGAGTCAGGAAAGGGCATTACACGGGAAAGCTTCGGCTGAGGCCATCAGCGTTGCCATTATCTCGTACGTTTCTGCAACGCATGTGAACTGAGTCCCGCAATGCCAAGCTCCAAAATTTCGCTCTCGTTTCGCATAGGAGAGTGTAATGAACAAAAACAAAAAACAAGCGTTAAACTCAATATGAGATTATGCGTTATATCCGCCCCTTGCGCGGCTGTGGTCCGACAGCTGCTTTAGCAGATGAGACATTACATAATGCTAGGAATTTCAGCTTGCATTTCAGTACAGGAGAGTTAAATGAACAAAAAGAAACAAGCATTCAACTCAAGACGGGATTATTCCTCGAATCCGTCTACAAACAGCGTTGCGATCAGAGGAATTTACTGGTTCCTATTTTTCAGCCGCCCCCTTCGCGGCCGCGGTCCGATAGCTGCTCTAGCAGGTGCAACAGGACACAAGGCTAGGAATTTCAGCTTAGGACCCTTAACTGTTCCTCGTCCAAGTCTCGTGGTTCTGAAGTTTGGCTGACGCTCAGAAAGCAGAACGCGAGAAGGGAACGGACGAGTGCGAATGCCGTGCCAGCGTATCCGTCTCTCTCGGATCGGGTTCGCGCGTTGCGTTCTCTTGGCCTGTGTTCCCACGGGGCGGGTGCGAACTCTTGAGCACCGAGGTGCCAAATTGGGGCGGCCACGCGGTTCGGATTTCAGTCGAGCAGTCAACAAGAGCCGCACTTTCCCCTTAATTAACTCTTCCCGTTTGGCCACCTCTATACGCTGCCGCTCCGTGGAAACCCTCGCTGTTGGTTTGCGGGGCGCGTCACTAGCCATCGCGGAACCGTCACAGGTTAAGTCGCTGGCGTTCGCCTCATCATCAGTTTGTAAAATTGCCTGTTCTAGCTCACCACCGTGAGAATTTATAAGGGTTACAGGGCCACGTTTGCCCTCTTCACCCGCGTGCTCTGCTGGCGCTGCGAATTCTGGAGCCTTCGAACTGGTGAGGACCTGCGTAGCGTTATCTCCAAAACTAAGGCCCTTTTCTTTGGGCAGCATATCCAAGCGATTTGAGAAAATCGAGGGATACTGCATAGGCAGGTTTTGGGAGACGGCTGCCTTGGTCAGACGCAGCCCGAGCGGGCTCTCGATCGCGACACAGGCAGTAAGTTCGTCGTGTTCGATACCTTTCCTATCCTTATACTGGCGGTACAGCAGGCCAGAACGGAGCTGGAAAGGTATGTTCTTCCGTGACACACCTATGTCACTTTGGTGACTCAAGTTGCGTAGAGATTGGTCTTTCTCTTGCTCAGTGGTGAACGTTTCTCTGTCCACACGAAGGAGCTCGAGAAAGCCTTCCGAGTGGGGCAACACAAGATCGGTATTCAATTCCTCACCTAGCCCCAGCTCATCACTTGCGCCTGATTCGGAAGACTCACTATCGCCTGCACTACTATCGGTACTCTTTACCCCTGTGCTAGTAGTGAGTAAGTCCTGGGCTGGCTCGTCATTAGGTAGCGCGGAGCCGTCACGGCTTAAGTCGCCGGCGTTCGTCTCATCGTCTGTTTGCAATAAAGCCTGCTCTAGCTCATCACCGTGAGAATTTACAGGCTTCGGGCTTACAGGTTGAGGTTTGCCCACTTCAACCACGTGCTCTGCTGGCGCTGCGAATTCTGGAGCCTTCGAACTGCTGAGGACCGGCGCAGTGTTATCTCCAAGACAAAGGCCTTTTTCTTTGGGCAGCATATCCAAGCGATTTGAGAAAATCGAGGGATGCTGCTTAGGCAGGTTTTGGGAGAGGGCTGCCGCGGTCAGACGCACCCCGAGCGGGCTCTCGATCGCGACGCGGCCAGTTGGCAAAGAGACGCTGGTTTCATTGGACCATAACTCATTTTCGGGTGTTTGGTCGCGAGCGGCTGTCGTTCCCTCATCGTTAAACTGATCATTGTTTCCAGGCAGCGCAGAGGCGCCTTCCTCGCTTACAATAGAACTTGCAGTTGCCGCTTTCAGCGCGCGACTGCTTTCTGGAGGACTACATTTTTGCTCTGCGCCTACGCCTTTCTGGGTTGGAAGGACAATCTGCGCGGCATCGCGCTTTTCAGCTAATGCCGCGCTCTGGCTTGGAGTTCCACAGTCGCTTTCAGGTTTGCCCTCTTCAACTACGTGCTCTGCTGGCGCTGCGAATTCACGAGCCTTCGAAGTGGTAAGGACCTGCGCAGCGTTATCTCCAAAACAAAGGCCTTTTTCTTTGGGCAGCATATCCAAGTGATTTGAGCAAATCGAGGGATGCTGCTTAGGCAGGTTTTGGGAGATGGCTGCCTCGGTCAGACGCACCCCGAGCGGGCTCTCGATCGCGACTCGGCCAGTTGGCAAAGAGACGCTGGTTTCATTGGACCATAACTCATTTTCGGGTGTTTGGTCGCGAGCGGCTGTCGTTCCCTCATCGTTAAACTGATCATTGTTTCCAGGCAGCGCAGAGGCGCCTTCCTCGCTTACAATAGAACTTGCACTTGCCGCTTTCAGCGCGCGACTGCTTTCTGGAGGACTACATTTTTGCTCTGCGCCTACGCCTTTCTGGGTTGGAAGGACAATCTGCGCGGCATCGCGCTTTTCAGCTAATGCCGCGCTCTGGCTTGGAGTTCCACAGTCGCTTTCAGGTTTGCCCTCTTCAACTACGTGCTCTGCTGGCGCTGCGAATTCACGAGCCTTCGAAGTGGTAAGGACCTTCGCAGCGTTATCTCCAAAACAAAGGCCTTTTTCTTTGGGCAGCATATCCAAGTGATTTGAGCAAATCGAGGGATGCTGCTTAGGCAGGTTTTGGGAGATGGCTGCCTCGGTCAGACGCACCCCGAGCGGGCTCTCGATCGCGACGCGGGCAATAGGCAAAGACACGCAGTTTTCATTGCCGACTTTAATTTCTTTTCGCGCCGAAACGTCGTGATTTAATGTCGAATTCCTGTCGGCGCGCTTCGCCTCTAAAATTTGTTGCAACTCCAAACGCTTTAGAGCAATTTCTTTATCTAACCTGTCAGCCTCGTTTTGCGTTCTTTTTCAACCCTGACGGCCTTTTCCTTGCGTTCCTTTTCAACCCTGTCGGCCTCCTCCTTGCGTTCTTTTTCAACCCTGTCGGCCTCCTCCTTAGCGTTCCTGATTCCCTCCTGAATGACTTCCCAGGTCTCCAAAATTTTGTCTCCCTCCTCCTTAGCACCACATTCCTTAATAGCCTCAATCAGCTGCGGCTTTCGGTGACTTTTCCTGGCCTCAATACCCAGCTTTTCACACAGAAACATCAACTCTGGCTTCTTTAGTTTGCCCAAATCCATGGCAACTCCCGAACGAGGACTTTCAAAAATAAGCTGCTACGTGAAATGCTTAAGCGAGCACGTGCAGAAAAAATTCAGGGGCACTTTGACTGTCTAAAGTGGGTAGAGGCGGAAGCGTTTTCCGCACCACCTTCGCTGTTTCTGTGGCACCGGTTGCGTCACATATAATTGACTACTAATTACTAAGTGATGACAAATCACTAATTAATGGCTAATTACTGATTAATGCCTGAATATTAACTGCTAATTAATTACGCTTAAGCTTCGCATTTAGGAGTGGAACGCGACAGCGCATTGTAGCGCTGCCAGGGAGTCCATGGAACACCAGCCGTTCAGCGCGATGCCTTGCCCTTTGAACGCAACGCTTTTTGAGGAAAGGAAATGGCGCAGTAATTCTCTGTCATCTCGGTGGACACCTGAACCGCACCGTAGAGGAAGGGAGGAAGTGGGAGTGAAAGAAGATAAAGAGGAGCCGTAATGAAGAAAATGAAAATTGTATTTGAGGAAAGGAAATTACGCAGTAACTGTCTCACAAAATTCAGGAGGGGCACGTTTTTGACCTAAAGTGTGGTCACCGATGCCCCTAAGAGTGGAACACGACAGCGTCTTGCAACGCTGCCACGGAGTCCATTGAACGCCATCGCCCATTCGGTTCTACGCCTCGCTCGTCAGTAAATTGGTTTTTGAGGAAAGGAAATGTATCTGTCTCTCATTTGTCGGTGGACACCTAAACCTCGTGGGAAGGGAATGGAGGAAGATGAGAGTGAGTGAAGACACCGTATTCACTAGACGCGCCTTTGTTCATTCCAAACCATCGAGCTGGCATGGCGGAGTGGATAGCATGCTCGTCTCTCACGCCGAAGACCGGGGTTCGATTCCTGAGCTCGACGAATTTCTTAATCGGTTTTATTTACTTATATGGCCTGACTAGTAAAGATAATTAGGCTAATTGGGTAATTACGCAATTAACTACGCTCAGTCCCACTTAATTGAAGCATCACTATACGATCCCTTCAAGTGGTTGCATGGTTACTAGCGAAAGTACAATTGGCCCCGTTTGAAATTCGCGCACTGTGACGTCACGACCGTTTCCACCAATTGAAAAGCGTGACATTTTCTGTCGACAACTGCTGCTTACAACGATGAGACATGAAAGGCTTCCGCCTTAAAAACAATCTACAGGTAGTGATAAATTTCCAGAGTTATCAAGCCTGGCAGATTCTCAAAGAAAGTCAAGCGCTCACCACTGCTGAAGCCAGGACCAAGCGTGGAAGATCCCGCCGCTGCCAACCAGTTGATATATTTTGCCGTACTAGTAGCGTGTCCCACCAGGCATCGGGACCAAGAGCACCGCCGCTGTGCCGAAGGAGGAAGGAAACGTGGGCCGGAAACGTAGTGAAACGTAGGGGAAGTGAAGGAAAAAACTGTATTAAGCCGGAAGCCTTTCATGTCTCATCGTTGTAAGCAGCAGTTGTCGACAGAAAATGTCACGCTTTTCAATTGGTGGAAACGGTCGTGACGTCACAGTGCGCGAATTTCAAACGGGGCCAATTGTACTTTCGCTAGTAACCATGCAACCACTTGAAGGGATCGTATAGTGATGCTTCAATTAAGTGGGACTGAGCGTAGTTAATTGCGTAATTACCCAATTAGCCTAATTATCTTTACTAGTCAGGCCATATAAGTAAATAAAACCGATTAAGAAATTCGTCGAGCTCAGGAATCGAACCCCGGTCTTCGGCGTGAGAGACGAGCATGCTATCCACTCCGCCATGCCAGCTCTTTTTTTTTTCTTTATTGCCTGGCTTTTGCACAGAAAATTAAACAAGACAAACAATCAACAAAACACTACATACGCTATGTACATACGATTCGTGCTCAGCCAGTATGAACCTGGCTTCGTCCACTTAAAATTCAGGCAGAGTACAGAGCGGCTCTAGTCTTGAGAGCCACTCCGGAGGCTCCGCAGCGGCTTTCTGAATGGCCAGAAACATGTCCATACATTCACGGAAGTAGATTCTGGCAGGTCTTGCGTCTCTGTCGCAATGACAGCCTGCCATTCGAGAGCGCCATATACAGTGGAGGCCTGTAAGCATTATTAAGTCAAAAGGCACCCCATCCTCATTTTCAACACATAAGTACCGGATGCCGTACGGGTCAAGTGGAAATTCTTTCTTTAGCGTTCGCTGCAATACATCCCAAAAATAAACCCCTTCCCAACAGTGTAAAAATACATGGTCTATTGTTTCAGGCTTCCTGCAAATCAAACAATGGGATCCCCAGGGTAAAAATAATTCCTTTCCCTCTAAAAATTTTTTAACCGGTAAGGTTCCGGTGTGCAGCTTAAAAAAGAAGGTTTTTGTGCCTGGGGGCACCTGCATTTTTTTCACCCTCTTTAAGACATCTCTGCCTGGGCCTCCACTGTACAAGGCCCTGTACAAGGGCACCGGGAAAACTACATCACACAAAGCACGGTACAGTTTCTGTCGTTTCACAGTGGACAGAAAGTCTTTTGAAAACCTCGCGGAAAGAAACCTTACACTGGCAACGATTTCCCAGTAAAAACCAGTGACCCTACTATACACCTCAGCAGTTCCGACTATGTACTCTGGAAGTAGATGCCGCAGCCTAACTTGGCATACGGTACGCAAAAACGGGTCTCTTGTGTCCCGAAAAAACAAAAAACGATTGACCAGCTGTCTCAAAAACAAATGGCCCAGTCCCAGCCCGCCGTCTTGTACCCGTCGGAACAGGTTGGTCCGGCTGCAGCGCTCCCATTCAGACGACCAGATGAAGACGGCGAAAATTCTGTGTAGCTTTTGAATACTTAACCGTGCACAGTGCAACACCTGCATTACGGACCAGAGCCTGCTGATAAAGAACAAGTTGCAAACAGTGACTCTGGCGAAAATCGACAAGGTCATTCCTTTCCACTTATCCGCTCTCTCCCGTATCTCCTTGACCTGTCCTGTCCAATACTTTGCACACCGCCATGCCAGCTCGATGGTTTGGAATGAACAAAGGCGCGTCTAGTGAATACGGTGTCTTCACTCACTCTCATCTTCCTCCATTCCCTTCCCACGAGGTTTAGGTGTCCACCGACAAATGAGAGACAGATACATTTCCTTTCCTCAAAAACCAATTTACTGACGAGCGAGGCGTAGAACCGAATGGGCGATGGCGTTCAATGGACTCCGTGGCAGCGTTGCAAGACGCTGTCGTGTTCCACTCTTAGGGGCATCAGTGACCACACTTTAGGTCAAAAACGTGCCCCTCCTGAATTTTGTGAGACAGTTACTGCGTAATTTCCTTTCCTCAAATACAATTTTCATTTTCTTCATTACGGCTCCTCTTTATCTTCTTTCACTCCCACTTCCTCCCTTCCTCTACGGTGCGGTTCAGGTGTCCACCGAGATGACAAAGAATTACTGCGCCATTTCCTTTCCTCAAAAAGCGTTGCGTTCAAAGGGCAAGGCATCGCGCTGAACGACTGGTGTTCCATGGACTCCCTGGCAGCGCTACAATGCGCTGTCGCGTTCCACTCCTAAATGCGAAGCTTAAGCGTAATTAATTAGCAGTTAATATTCAGGCATTAATCAGTAATTAGCCATTAATTAGTGATTTGTCATCACTTAGTAATTAGTAGTCAATTATATGTGACGCAACCGGTGCCACAGAAACAGCGAAGGTGGTGCGGAAAACGCTTCCGCCTCTACCCACTTTAGACAGTCAAAGTGCCCCTGAATTTTTTACATGGTTACATGATTATTTACATTATTTACATAGCGCGGGACTGAGAATGGCTCTCAGTGGAAGGGGAACGTCTTCGTCAACCGTAGTGACTGGAGCTAGCAGGCTTCTCTCGGCCACACTCACGGCCGAGTTAAATATCGTTCGGATTCCCCAGATCCCTGGCTGGGGAATACTGGTCGACGAGCACTGTCCAATCGGATGGACCGTAGGGGACGTTCTTGTTACCACCCACGGCTGGGCAGGTGCGGGCTTTTCCACTCTCTCGCAGCTGGGTCGATGAGAGGGGGAGATGCTGACTCATCCCGCCCTGCGGGAAAGGAATCTCCCGAAGTCCTCCAGCAGGTGAATGAACTTGCTTCCCCGCCGAATGCCCAGAACGCGAGTCGGCGACACAGAATTCTTCAATTATCCGCCAGCGTGACCGGCGCCGGCACGTCGCCTCTGCTGTGGTCGCTCGGACAATACCTCCGGCGCGTCCCCGGCCTTCGCCGCTATAGTGGTCACCTCCGCTCAAGGAATTTCGCTGGGGTTACTGCTGACAATGGCCCTAGACTAATCCGCTACACTACACTACACACTACACACTGCTACACTAATCCGCTGAGGCTCGGAGGGGCATTCCAAGCATCCCACTTCCCACCGCCGTCGCGGGGTTGTCGGCCTCGTTGATTTTTCACGATAGATGCTTGATCGGGCCCACGTGGTCAGAAGTACGGTCACAACAGTGCGTAGACCTGCACCACCTTCATCTTGTACCTCTCATTAAGCCTAATTGCGATAACTGCCAATCTCCCGTTAATACAGTTCAACTCCTCCATGTTGCCAGCAATATACTCATTGTTTAAAAATCCCACACCTAGTTCTCGTCTGTCGTCTGTCCGCTAATCCACGATTGCACAATGCATGCCCGCCGCATAGTACTGTATACGACTGTATAATACATTCTCACAACCGATCATACGTGGTGTTAAACTGCAACACGCTCGTTGTTGAGCTCTGTTCGAGTGGCATATACAACACACAGTTGCTCAATGCATTGCGCATCATCGTCATCACCAAATACTATGCGGTTTCGAAAAGAACCGGGAGATATGTGAGGAGATGCCAGCTGCCTGTTGTGTTCTCCGTCATTCAGTTTCGATTTTTCTAGAAAACGGCTGCCATCTGAAAATCTTTCTGAATTCCATCTTCTGGCTATTCATGTTAAAAATAACCAGCAATAAAAGCATCCCAAACAGAGGACATTTGTCTTTTTTACAAAAGAGTTCATGCTGAAAATAAAGAAACTTTTGGAACTGTAAACTCCTACACGTGCGTCTAAAGGGGACCTGAGTATATTGCAAGGTCAAAACTTTACAAAGCCGCGCTCAAACTTTGCTTTATTTATTATCGTAATCGTCTTTAAAATGTTTAGTTTGCTTTACTTAATGCAGGTATTTACGGGGACAATCAGCTTTTCGCTGTGTCAGCGCATGTTTTTTGTTATTTTACAGGTGCAAACGGATTTTTAAACTAATAATCGTTCCTTCTAAAAGGTAGAGCATACAAAGGAGGCATCTATGATGCAGGATAAAGAAAAAATACCTTGCAAACGTTGGCACGCAACTAAGAGCTTAAAACTGAAGACTTCAGTGCTCTCAATCTGCAACCAACAGCTTGCGACGCTGCAGTCTGCGACGCTTCAAATATTTTTCAGTGACAGCTGGCAGTAGTTCGTATGCAAAAAAAAAAAAATGAGTGGCGCAGAAATTTCCTCACTTTTGGTGGATACCTCCGCCCAGGGATTCGATAAATAAGCAGCAGCCAGGAAAAAGAATATGAGAGACAATCGCTCTAGTTGCAGAGTAAGGCTACTGCGACCACCTAGCTTTTATTACATCCTGGCAGTGGAATTTGCAAAAACATTCCAGCACAAGTTTGTATGGATGGTCATAGTTGTTCGCTGCTGACCAAGTAGTAATGAAAATACTCATAGAATTAGACACGAAAAAGAGTAGAACTACGCGTTGTTGTTAACGTTTGGAATCAACACGCCTTACCCTTTCTAAAGTATTTCAAGCTGCGTATGCATCTGCGTTGTTAGTTTCAAAACATATGTGGAGATACGATATCTGCACCACCAGGCAATCGAACAAGATCATGAAATCATCTTCCAGTGGGTACCAGGCCATAGCGGCATTGTTGGTAACGCCTTAGCTGACGATGCTGCTCGATCGGCTCACGATACAACCAACACTGTCCGCATACCACTGACAAGAGCTGACGCAGCAAGGCACCTTCAACTGCTCGCCCGAAACCTTACTGTAACGTCGTGGTCTGCCCCTGGAGGTTGGTCACCCCGCTCGCATCACTTCAACCTCTTGCTCCAACATCACATACCATTCGGCCTCCCCCGCGGTGATACTACGCTGTTGTGCCGCCTGTGGCTGGGAGTGGCGTTCACAAACGCCTATTCCCATCTGATCACAATGGCTGACTCTCCTGCGTGTGACCAGTGCGGTTGTGACGAAACGATCAGCCACCTCCTCTGTGACTGCCCTCGTTTTGAGCGAGAGCGCGGTGTCCTAAGTGTTTCTCTGCTCCGCTTGGACTCGCGTCCTTTAACAGAGTCTAACGTTCTGGGGCCTTGGACTCAACCTTCCAGACAACGGAAAGCGGTGAAAGCGCTCCTGACTTTCTTAAAAGACTCGGGGTTGCATTCCCGCCTATAATCTTTAAGTTTTCAGTGCGCGCCCTCTGTCCCTGTGACATGGTGGTCGCTGGACACTTAGAAAACTCATTTCCTTGCCGCTCTTTTTCCTTTTTTCCCCTTTGTTCCCCTCCCCAAGTGTAGGGTAGCCAACTGGGCATCGCCTGGTTAACCTCCCTGCCTTTCCGTCCTTTTCTCTCTCTCTCTCTCTCTCTATGCTTTTGTTCACAATAGGGCGACAGAAAAAAGAATTGATATTTATATTCTTTATGCGAGTTTTTGTTGCTTTTGTATCCCTATGTACCTGGGATTGTAAGTGTTTTTCTCGTACAAGCTTTTGCAACTGCGCATACAATTAAACAGCCTTGAAGTTGCTTGAAAAAGAAAAAAAAGGCTGTCATCATTAAGCAAAAGATAGCTTTGAGGCACAAGCGATTGTTTGATGGGGAACAAAAATAATCACCTGCTGTATACTAAAACTTCAGCGTCTATATGAGATCCTCTGCGTCACAAGCTTTTGAATAATGTAAGAAAGGCGACCAGGAGACATCACGAAAATGCTGTCTCCTGCACCATGCAAGTTATCAAGATTCTTCCCTATCCCGTCCAAGAAAAATAACCACAAATGCAGATAATGACGAACTGCGCCTCTCAAGAAAGGCGCAACTGGCATTGTGCACGGAGTTTATTTGTCACACAGCAGTGCAGTGCCTATATTGGTCAATGTGGATTGGTCTTTCAAAGAGAGAGCGAAAGAGCTGACGTTCCTATTGAAAACAAGGTAACTAGAGAAAAACACGAACAACACAAAGAGAAGTGGAAGGGACGCGGACAGACTGACAACTTAATTGTTTTGTATGAAAGATGGTAAAGGAAGAATTTTACAGTCTTCTTGTGAGTATTCCCGCGTTGAAAAGCATTGTTGTGCGTGAAAAAAAAAAGTGGAGAAGTTGCGCCTTCCGCTTCTAGACAAGAACGAATTTTTTTACAGGCACAGTGACGCCGTACCTGAGAGGTGTTCGAAGCCTATATTATATAGAAAAAAATAACACGTGTGTCCTAGCTATCATTCCGTTGAACTTTCATATTGTGCAGCGCAATTTCTTGGCGCGAGGATGTGTCCGCAAGTATTTGGCAGCAATGACCACGTGTTTTTTTTTTTTTTTCGCGCATACATATCATCGAATAAAATTCAGTTGTGAGTGCGCGTTCTCGTCACTTCTATTTGGGTTGTGCGTGTTTTATGGCGCAGTGACGTCATATTCAAGACGCGCATCCGTCGAGTAGCCCAGCTTGCCGCTCTACTGCAGCAAAGGTTGCAAATGTAAGGCTGGAAGCTACTCAAAAACAACAAAAAAAATGTAGCAGGGAAGTCATTCAAGCCTGCAATATTTCGAAGGCCAGTGACAGATAGGTTGGCACGCTCCCTGTTTCGTTATCATAGGAGGAAATAATGTTTCTGGAAGATTTTGTGAATTACAGGAATGTTTTTGTTCTTGCTGCCGTTTTCTAATGGTTCTATTTTTTTCGTATTTATCCTTTTACCCTTGACACTGCTTTTGGTAAGAACGTTTTACTTTGCATTACCTATGGTCCTGGTTTTGGAATGTCATCCACTGTTTTGTTGTGCGCCGTCGCCTGCTTCTCTGTCTGATATTGCTATATAAAATTAGCGTGAACTGCCAAGTAGGAGCGCGACGACGGACTAGAAAAGGCGTTGTAGGTGCCGCCTCTCGAGCTTTCCGCACATGCGCAAACTTTCGCCATCTGGCCACGCCTCCGCTCACAGAAGCGCTGGCTGCGCGTTGCCGTGTTTCCTTTATGCATGACACATGCTACACGTCAAATATGACGGTGTTATCCACCTTGGCCCTTGATCCCCTCGAGCGCTGTTCGCTGCCAACATTCATCGGCAATATTGTCAAGTTTCTCTGTTACGTACACCGTTCCATCCGAACAATTGGAATTTTGAAATATGATTGCTCGTGCGATTCGGCTGCGGCGCGAAGTACGCTGCTGACGAAACGAAATCAGAGCAGCAGAAGCTCTAGCAGTGGTAGAGAGCGCTACTCTAGCGCGCAGGCCTATTCAAGTTATCGTGCAACAAGGCAGGTCGGGGGTGTGCGCTGCTACACAAGTTCCTCATTAGCGACCAGCTAGTGTGCAGCCGAGCCCACTCATTGCTTTGTAGTGGGGTCTCTCGGGGATGTTTTTTTCAGGCTGTGATCACGCACGTGACATTAGACAATGAGGCAAAATATTATCGGTGGTCTCAACAGTTTGCAGAGAGCAAGAAACTGTACTCTGTTATTTTAATAACATCACTCGAGCTACAACTGTTCGCTTAGTAGAGCAGTGCGCTCTCATGGAACGAGTCGGCAAACTCCAGGACAGTGGCAGCATGCCCACGAAGCACACGACTGGGTCACCGTCATCTCCAAGTATGTTCCTTAAGCTGCGCATGGCCGGCGGTTGTTTTCTGCAGTTATCGCTTTGTTTGGAATGTTCAGAGCGATCCACGTGACGTTAACTGCATGCAGTATGCTCAGCGTTTGCAGCGAAGCTTGTTCGTTTATTAGAGAGGCTGATAGTATCTGATGCTGTTCGTTTCAGAGCGCTCTGTGCGCTAATAGACACGCTGCACATTCGACCGGCTGATACCAGGCGCTTTTACTACATTCGGCTGACTCTTCCCAAGCGCTCGCCTCTGCTAATGGCACCTCGGGGCGTTCCGAATTTCTTCGCATAGCGTTTGGATACCTTGGAAAATTCAGCGCAACAAAGGGATGAGTACAAAGGAAGAAGACACAGACGAGCCGAAATCGCCCAGCTCAGCACAATCGGGGAAAGCAGAAGGGCGAACCAAGAAGAAAGAAAGAGAGACACAAGAACGCAGGACCAGGGCTCAACTACGAAAAATATTTATTTTCAAACGGGCCATACTATGTACAATCCAAAACGCCAAGAGCCCAGTGGCATGAACAACCATGACAGTGCAAGGAGCGCTGACGCAAACACTGAACTTTATCACTGAAGGCCAGATACCAGTAAAATCTCACTGTCACGCAGCCGAACGCTGAAGGGAGTAACGAAGTTTATAAGTACAAAATGAGTCTTTATTTCACAGCAAAACACGGCTAAGCGAATGTAGAGTCAAAGGAAAACGCTCAAAGAGAACAAAAAAAAATACAGGCAACAACAACAACCTGAGTCTGTGGCTAAAAAAAAATTCCAAAATGCCATCAAATCCAGGTGGTCATGGGAAATCAGAAGGCGGATGCACCAGCATTGTCGGCCGCTACAGTCGGTCGCTGCACTTGCCTCGGCACCTAGCAGCTGTAGTAGCAGGCTGAAGCCGACGACGAATCCAGAGTACCTGCCACCGGCTCTCATCAGCGAGACACAAGAATCAGCGAGAGGCGTTCCGCGTTATGGCGGCGGCATGAAGTAATGTTCAGGCTGGATGTGGACGACTGTGTATATTTCTGAATTTTTTTTTTTAAATTCCACATCAACATGTTCAAAAGTGTCCCCAAAGAGTTCTGTAATAATTAATATTAAAATAGTAACTATTATATTAAACCGTAATGTATATTTTCTAAACTTTATTAACATTATTTCATAGCTGAAAGGTTCTTGAGAAGAAAAAAATCTAAATTATGTCGTACACTTGCCTTCTTCAATTGACGAGGAGACAGAACTTCCAGCGCACGCATCGGCCGTAGAATTACATGTTTCATGGAATCACAGGTGGAGGCGTGCCAGATACATCACACAGGGCACGACAGCCGGCGCGGTAGACGTTGTAAATGTCGTCTTGATTCACGCATACCAGCAACCATGGATCGTATCCGAGCGCTGCGTGTAGAGCTGTCATCAATCGAACGGAGAGCTGCAGGTAGTCGACGGCCAGCAAAGGCTCCCCCGGCCACAGAGCTACATACACGTCGCAGTACGTCTCTGTCGGGCAGTCTGGCTGTTTGGTGAGCAAGCAGGCGGTGAACACATCCCCGTGCACTGTCCACTCGATAGTTGCTTCGCGTTCGCCAACTGCCATGGCAGCCGCAATGCTCCTCAGCAGCGCGGGACACTCATCAAAAGTAGGCGCAGTCCAAAGACGGAAGACCCGCCACACAACTAAGCGCTGGCGCTGCGCCATCCAGCTTCGCAGGCATGCTATCCGCCGGAGACAGAATTCGTCGCTCTCAGCAGCTTGGACAGCTTCGCATAACGCACCGTGAACATTGGAGGGCGGCAGTTCCCGAAGTCGCGGCAACCACGGCAAGTTCTCTTCGTCCAAGGGCAGCAGTTGCTCTATAGGGAATCCACGCAGCAGATATTGCAGGTTTGAGATCTGGATATCCGCCATTGAGGAGCCGAGTTGTGGTACTGAGCGGCGATGGTTAGCCGTCGTTCGTCGGCGTAAGGAAGTGCACACCCCTCTCGATAAGTTAACAAACGCAATCACTTCCCTGGCACAGCTGTTTCCGTTGCCCACAAGTAGATGGGCGGCTTAAAATTGCACTTCCGAGTGCTGCTGCTGATACATCTCATCCCATTCAGGCCGTATTTATGGGTGGTTTCGTCTAATGACTGGCGTCAAGCCCTCTGCCGGGCGCAATGTACTCAAGGCGTCACTCAGAGGCACTCTATCATTCTATGCTTTGTCATCCGGCATAGATTTTATCAAAGATGCGGAAGTATTTATCTCAGAAGAAGCACGGTCAAGCGCGCCCAGAATGGAAAAAAAATGCGTACAAAAATATATCAGATAATATGAAATCAGATGCCGCATTTTTCAGAAGCATATGCGTTAAGGTCTTACCAGCGCCTCTATAACAAGTTACTGGCTGGTTGTCCTCATAACTCTTCGTTCTTTAATGCTCGCTGGCTAACTACCTGCCCTTTCACGGGATTATTCTTGTGTCGGGGGAGCGCAAAAATAATCTTATCGGGTGGTCTAGCTGAGAGGAACAAACGGCACGTGTTCACGACGGCAGCTGGAGGACAATGCCATTCTTCAAAACGGGTGCTTTACTGGCCGTATCGATCGACGCACACGTCTCAGTCTCTTAAGCAAGTCATTCTTGTAGCTGTTTTGGGGGGAAGGTGAGATAAAGGTATAGAGAATCCGCGTGGCACATGCGGCACTGCAGTTGTTTTATTTGGCGACTAAAAACTGGTGATCTCAGCCGCTCGCTCGGCTACAAACGCTCGAACACACTCTAAACAATTTGAGGCCCGCGTTCGGCAGATAGCATTTATTGCCTAGCTTGTCTCGGCGCAGCTCAGGTACCTCACCGAGCGCAACGAAATCTGCTTGCTGCTCTCGATGGGTGTTTTTTACGGCGCTGCAATCGACGCGTCGAACTTCAGCGCGGGTTCCCCAGGTATATACTGGTAGCGTGCATTTTATAGAACCCCATATGTTCAAAACATGCAAGCTTGGGGGTGGAAGACAGAGCAATCTATGGCACGTGTGCAAAAGCGTGGTCATCAATATTGTGGCGAAGCAGAAGAATGGCGGCCGCAGACATAGACGGAAACCTTTAAGCGGCCGAGTTCCTTCCCAAAAACCTAGCCCAGCCCAACCGCTTCTAAGGCGACTTTCTCCTCTTAGTCGTCGTCTTGAATCAGCGCGAAGGTAGACCTGGTGAGGCGAATGGGAGTAGTCGCTCCACCGTAAAAGAAAAGCATCGTGTTGATGAGGAACAAAGTATTTACAAATAAAGAGAAAAGCAAAAAAAAAAACAAATGTCGACAGGAAGACCACAGAGGAAAGTTGAAAAATACCGTCGATAAGGACGGGAAAGCCCAGAAAAGTTAAGAATACCATGCAGAGAGCGAGAGCGCAGTTTAAAATACGGAGTGAAGAGCACTGCAGCCACGCGAGAGCTGCGATTTTCAACCACCCGAAGGAACAATATCAGTTCGTAGTCGCCGACGGGCGCACTTCCATCACGAACGACTTTATAATTCACGTTTCCGACGCGCCGGAAGACTTTATACGGTCCTTAATAGCGGAGAAACTGTATTTCGGACAACCATTTTTGGCTTACAGGGGCCTACACCCACACGCCCTCACCTCTTTATAGGGCAGTGCCCAAGGGCGGAGGTTTTAATTTCGGGAGCCCGTGCTTTCGTGTGTCTTGATGCGCAAGCAAGCGAGCTGACGGGCTTAATGGCTTTTTCGGCGTAGCTGCCCGCGTGTAGTGTGATGTCGTCAACAGCACACAGAAGCATCGGATCGACGTCATCCGCAATTCTGTAAAAATATGGAACGGGAAAAAGCGGGCTCTTCTCTGAGTCACTTTGTTATAAGCAAAGGTAACGTAGGGGAGCATCTGGTGCAGCCATGCCCTTGGCGAGAGATGCTGCAACTCGCTGGCAAAATTTTCAAGGAGCACTGTCACGGGTTCGGTGACTACGCGACATCATCACCGAGTCCGGACAATGAGGGGGTGGCCGTTTGATGCCCGGCGTAGCCGGTAAGCAAACGTAGTGACTGAGACCGAGGCGTGTTAAGAGGCAACAACAACAAAACAACGTTTATAGCTTCGATTGAACAATCCGGCAGCTTTCACAGACACGTAATTTACATTCTACAAAACAATTGCGGTAAGCACATAGCAGTAAATACACTGAATTAAGTTATACATTGAATATTTCTACACAGGTCAGAATACAAGTGAGAGGCCAATTAGATACAGTCGATCAAAAGTTGGAAGGTGAACAAACATACAGTCAACCGGGAAGCGCGGCTGCAGTCCATCCACAAACACACAGTCAGTGCGGCCCCCGAAGGCGACGTCCGTCCAGGGCAGCTTGCGGTTTCGAGGATGCAGTGCGGCGGCTCGGAGACCCGGGAGTTCGCGCAGGCAGCGTATCCACCGACGAGCGGACTTAAGTTCGTTTCCATACGGCCCCCTTTTAAAGCCCTCGGGCGCTAGCGAGCGAGCACTCGCGGCGCCACAGCGTCGGCGTCAAAAAAAAAAAAAATGGCTGAGGCTTAGCTAAGGTTAAGCCTAGCCAGATGCGAAGCATATTGATGGCTAGGCTTGGTAAAGTTCCTCGCTTTGTTCTTCAGTTGTTGTAGAACGTTGACGCCGAGCCGCATACTGAGCACGCCGCTTAGCCAGACGTTCATCCCGCTCTTCATCGGTCTCTGTGGCACGCTGAAGCTTTCGCTTCTCGTTCAAATCAGCCGTGCTTCTAGGCGGCATCCCAACACCTGGCCGCCTCGTAAGTGCCCGGAGAGCGAGGCAAGCTCAGCTTTATACCGCTGCTGTAGCGTCACGTGGTCAGCCGCCGCGCCTCTGATGTGGAGCCTCCACCGCCGCGGCCGACCGCGCGAGCCGGCAGCCCCTCTGTCCTCTGCTGTGACGTCATGCTGTCACGTGGTGTCACGTGGTCACGCTAACCGTCACGTGGTCAATGGTAGCTCCACCGCCGCGCTCGACGGGCTGTAGTGTAGCTCTAGTTATATGCTTCGCATAAAAACAAAACACCAAAAAGCGCAACAAGAGCACGTAGACACGTACACTTTGGCTCTGCATTGCCGCCATCTTGGAGGAGGAAAAAATTAACGCACAACTAAAGAGGAGCCCTAGGCTTCGACTCTGGATTCGGTGACCTTGAAAACGCAAAAAAGTAAAACACAACGAAAAAGCCAGTCACGTAGGCCGCAACTCCTTTCTTGCTAATGGTCAGCTCAAGACCTCGGCAGATCGGGGTCGACCTTGAGCAGCCTCCGCTTTAGCAATGCAAGGGGGTTGTCTAAATAACTGAAAAAAGCGTGCATGCATTCTTGCTCTTCCCGAGACACATACAAAGAAATGTGGACGCATCAGTTTTATACAAACAAAAGTAATTTACAGGCTGCCGCCACTTCTGTGACACGGCCCCCCACTTTCGGAATATTATCTGATAATATTCCAGACCCACTGAAGTCGGCGAGCAGGCCTGTGCACAGATATGCAGCGCGTGACATAACCAGTTATATAAAACTAGCACACAATTCAAGTCAGCGTGTACACATGCACCATAATACATGAATAAATTAATAGCGATTCTGCTGAAATAAATTTCATTTGAAAATCTAGAGCCTGCTAAGAAAATCAGCACCGACATTGTCCTTGCCCTTTATATGCTCGACGGTGACCTGATATTCTTTGAGCAGCAAGCTCCAGCGCAGGACTCTGCTGTTTAGCTGTTTCGCTCTTTGGATGTAGCTCAGTGGTTGGTGGTCCGTCTGAACTAAGAAAGGCACCCCATACAGGTAGGTGGAAAACGTATGTATTCCCCAAACTAACGCTAAGATCTCCCTCTCGATTGTGCTGTATGCTGCTTCCATGGGGAGCAATTTTCTGCTCGCGTATGTCACCGGGTGAAGCGTTCCGTCATACCGCTGCATTAGTACCGCGCCAAGGCTGGTATCAGAGGCATCCGTGCGCAGCACAAACTCTTTGGAGAACTCTGGCAGCCGTAGTATCGGAGGGCTTGAGACCCGACGCTTGAGCTCTTCGAAGGCTTCCTGATGGGCCGGCGTCCACCTTACGACGTTCCTCTCTCCCTTTCTCGTCAGCTATGTGAGGTGCTCGCTTATTCTTGCGTAGTCGGGTATGAAGTCGCGGTAATACCCCGACAAGCCAAGGAAAGCGCGTACCTGACGCTTTGTTCGAGGAGTTGGCGCCGCCTGTATCTTGTCGAGCGTTTTCCCGCGTGGTGTGAGCTCAACTCTGCCAATGCGGTGCCCGAAGAACTCGATGCTTTCCATCCCAAGCTTTCCATCCCGAATTCGCATTTGCTTGGTCGTACTGTCAGGCCGGCCATCTCGATTCTCGCAAACAGCTGTCTCAGCGAAGAAAGGTACTCCTCCCACGTAGCACTGGCAACGAGGACATCATCCTAATAGTGCTGCACTCCGGGAATTCCCTCCACCACTCTTTGCATCAATCTTGAAAATACTGCCGGGGCAGTCTTTACGCCGAAGGGCATAAAACGGAATAGAAAGAGACCCGATGTCGTTAAAAACGCCGTTTTGGGCTTGGACTCCTCTGTCAATGGGATTTGCCAATATCCTTTGGCAAAGTCTACCTTTGAGAAGTATTTCTTCTCTCCAGCTGCAGCGAAGACCGCGTACGCTCTGGGCATTGGCTCCGAATCGGCAACCAGGATGTCATTCAGGCGTCGGAAATCAATGCAAAGCCGGTTCGTTCCGTCAGGTTTCTTCACCAAGAGGACCGGTGAATTGTGGGGTGACTGGGACTTCTCGATTATTCCCAGTCGCTCCATCTGCTGCATCTCTCTTTCTACGGCTTCTCTCGTCGCAAACGGAAGTGGGTATTGTTTTATGTTGATCGGAGTGCGGGTAGTGAGCTTTAACCGGCACTCGGACCAGTCCGTCTTGCCCGGGACGTCGGAGAAGATGCCAGACTGTTCTGAAATCACTTCTCGGAGCTGTCTCCGTTGATTCGCCGTCAAATCATTAGAAAGCTTCACATCTCGCTCGCCCTCTGACTGTTCAACATGGTGGTTTGAGCTAGTTGGTACATCTTTAAAATTTCACCAGCGCTGCGACTAGGAACAAGAAACAGAGAAGGAAGACAAGGACAAGCGCTACTAACAACTGAAAGTTTGTTTGAAAAAACACAGATTATATGCACACAACTGACAACCCAAAGCGCCTGCGCTTCCCGCAAAAAGCACGCAAAAGAAAGTTAAGAATCTAGATACAAAATTTCACATTCATGTAAGTTTACAGATGGTGCGCTAACGCACGTGTCGCTGTTCTTGTGAATGTGATAGGCTTCACACAACTCCCTAGTCAGCTGATCTGGATGTCTGAATTTAATCTTTGCCCTGTTAAGCAGTGGAAAACATGCTTTTTTATTAGACACACCGGGTTTGTTTAGATGACAATCTCTGTAATGAAGGGACAGATTAGATGAAGGAACACCATTCAAAGAGGTTTTATGCTGACGTAAGCGTGTATTTATGCATTTCCCGGTTTGCCCAATGTAATTCTTGCCGCATTTAAAAGGTATGTCATATACCACTCCCTCTGCACATGGCACAAAGGGTGATTCATGATCCACCTGGCATGCATTTTTTCTTTTGACTCTTATTTGCTTATGTTCCCGGGCTCTTTTGTCAACAATAGCACATACCTTGCCTAGTTTATTAGGGACCGAAAAGAGCACTTTAACCCCATATCTAGTGCCAACCTGCTTAAGCCTGTGGGATAACTGATGAATGTAGGGTATTACCGCATACTTCGTTCTATCATTACCGGAATTTTCCTGTGCTTCATGTCTACCAAACGACTTCATCTTCTTCAGGATCTTGTTGCTAGCAAGCGCTATCACATCTTTGGGGAAGCCCGCTGACCTTAGCCTTTGAACCTGCGTATCGAAACTGCTGCGTAAAGTATGAATACATGATTTAGTAAGTGCAGATCCTAAACAAGACACTGCTATGCCGCATTTAACTATTTTGGAATGCCCAGACTGATAATTTAGCAACGGCTTTTCCGACCGCTGTAGGAAGGACCAACAAACATGATTCACCTTTTTCTCCAATCTAATATCCAAGAATTGCAGCTGATTTTCTTCCGGTAATTCAAAAGTAAATTGCAGACCAAACCCGCAGTTTTCAAAAGTCCTTAAAATGTCATCCACCTGTTCTTTGAAGTCATGGGATTCAACAAAAACAAGATAATCGTCTACATACCGGAAGATTTGTTTTACACGGTTGTCTAAGTTAACTTTAATGCTCCTATCCGCATAGGAAAGAAAGATATTGCTAAGTACTGGAGCCACTTTTGAGCCGATGCACACCCCTGTTTTTTGAACATATAGCCTGCCTTCCCATTCAACAAATGTGGATTTAAGATAAAATGACACCAGCTCCAAAAACGAGCCCACAGAAACACCACACTTTGAAATGAATGCTTCTTCATCATTATCGTCTACTATACATTTCTTAACACACTGGAGGAGCCTATCATGTGGCAATGAATAGAATAAATCCTGCACATCAATACTAAACATATCACACCCACCAGGATTATTTACTTTAAGATATTCCACAACCGCTACGGAATTAGATACAAGAAACGGGTCTTCTACAGTCAGTGAACACAAATTACTTTGCAAAAAACATGAAACAGCATGTTGCCAAGTTCCCCGTTCAGTAACAATGCAACGGAAGGGGATGTCAATTTTGTGAGTTTTGGCAGCAAAAAACACTTCTAAAAAGTTGCCTCTCGCCTTCTTAACGGATGCTTGCAGGCCAACCAAATTCATACCACCTACCAGCCTTAACGCCTCGCTTTTTTGCTTAACTGCACTGGTACGCACAGGCTTAAAGTTTTTGGCGACTGAATTCCTAGCCTTCTCGCGGAAAAGTTTCTCTGGCAGCGTAACGAAATAACCTTCTTTATCCGAGACAACCACGCGAAGTTTTGCGGACGTCAAGAAATCGGTCAGGTGCGCAAAATCCCACCTTTTGACCGGCCCTCCACCACTCTTCTTGAGGGCCTCAACACATTCCACAACGCACCTAGGTTGCTCCTCTTTCCGTGCTTGGCGCGCGATAGTCCTTCCAAGAGCCAACTTTTCTTCTTTTCCCAAAGAAGGCTGGACACCGAATTTTGGACCCAACTTGAGAATCTTCTGAAACTTCTCTGGCACCGGCTGATCACCCAGGACCAAGAGCTTTCCTTCGGAGCACGGAGACGCTGTACTGGAGGGAAACCACGGGCGGGCGGAGTACCAAAGGAACTCGGTGTGTTTCTTCGCTTGTTCGCACCACGCATGGAAGTGCCGCACACGATTTTTGTCCTTCCCACAAAAATCCTGACTGTTCAAGCGCCGGAACAGGAATGGCTCCCTCGCTGTCCGATTCGGTGACGCCGCAGATCGCGTCGCACACGCGTTCTGTTGGCTGGCTTTCCCGTTCTTTCTCTCTAGTCTCTTTCTCTAGACGCAGACACTCTATTTTCAAACGCATAATCTCTATCTGACGTTCGTCAGCTGCCTTCGCGGCTGCGCGCTCCTGCTCCGCTCTCTCTCGGGCAAACGCCCGCTCTTCGCGCTGCTTATCTTCGACCCATTTTCTAAGCTCAGCGCTTGTCACCCCCAACTGGCTACCCATAGCTATCAACCTTTCTAAATCCATGCATCTATCTCTGCAGAGTTCTATCCGGTCTGTGGAGTTAGACGTCCTCATGCTTTGGCGTTTCTTAATCAGATCTTTTGTCTCCTGAGATAGCTTGCTGGTATCCTGTCGAACCATCCTACCACCTAATTCTGCGGCGCACTCTGTAACGATAGCTGTGAGATTATCATTCATTGTTTCAACACTACATATGGTTTTTATCTGTGCCTATTTTTGTCTTCACTGCTTTTAAGCTACCTCCGTTCTTGAGAGCATGCTAGATTTTATACATGTTAAACTTCCTTATGTCAGCAAGCATGCGCTTATTTATTAAATTATTGGGCCTTTTTTTAATAAGATCTTGAGTTTCCTGCGGTAGCTTGCCGGTATCCTGTCGAATCATCCTACAACCTTCTTCTGCGGCGCACTCCGTACCGGGACCGGATCGACTGCGAGAGCGACTGCGTAAAATAGATGAGTACATTCTTTAATATTTTTAAAAGTGGGTTAAGTTTAGGCTGTTAGGGGAAGTGCAGGTTAAGAAATACAATTTGGGTCAGTGGCCTATATTCGGCCGGGACTATTTGGCCAGCAGTTTTTTCAGTGCTTTTTTGTGCGTTAACTTTTAGAGAGATAGCTATTTTTTTTTCTAAGGGATCGATCGGCATTTGCGGTGGACAGAATTTTATTTTATTTGTGCACGTGTTTTCAAGTGTTTTTTTGTCTTGAGCCTGTAGATATCTTAGCATTTGGTGGAAACAATAATCGAGTGTTGCTAAGATGGTTAAGCTACTGAAGGTTCGATGTATGGAGTGTGAGGCGTCGGTGAAATTAAAAGAAACGCGGCTCTATTCAGTGGAGGAAGCCGAAGGCGCAGATTTTATTTGCAAATTCTGCGTACTAGGTGCACGCCTGGACAGGGCTGAACATGCGAACTGAAAACTAGTGCGAAGGGTGGATGCTTTAGAAACAGAGTTACAGATAGAGAGGGCAGAGAAACGCAAGCTTCAAGAACAGCTTTGTCAGTTGGAGTCAAAAACGGCTGACACCGCCATTGGAAGCCACAATGGCGGGCATTCCAGCGCCACCCACGTGGATGGGGCTTGCACTGGCATGGACAGCGATAAGCCAGTAGGTCAGACATGTTCAGGCAGGAAAGCTACGCACAGGTGGCAGCTGGGAAGTCGAGAGGCGATACTGAGAATGGGAACGAGCTAATTCCAGGAAATGAGGTCACAGTCGCTGATAAGAGGCAGCAAGATCCGGAAGGTAGGAGGGAGGGGCAGAGTGCGCTAGGGCTTATCGCTGGTGACTCAAACATGAGGCGCTGCAAAACAGCTATTCTGGACCGTGTGAAGGGTGACAGGCGGGTAGCAGTCGGGGTGTTTCCAGGAAGGATAATGGACGATGTTCTGAGAGCGACAAAAAGTGAACATTCCGAGAAGGTTCCAAGGTGTAACTTGGTAGTGGTAGCGGCGGGGCTAAATGATGTCCTGAATGGTAACGCCGCACAAGTAGGGAAAAGCTTAGCTGAGGGAGTTGAAGGTATAAGGGCGATAGCACAGCAAGCGCAGGTCGTGGTGTGTACAGTGCCGGAGGTACAAGGCAGGAATGTAGAGGTTGCTAAAGACGTTGTGAATCTTAATCGAGAGATAAAGCAGTTAAGCCTCGAGAAAGGCTTCGAGGTGGTAGAGAGAGAGACTTTAATGAATAATGGAGAGGTCTGCCTGGTTATAGGCCTGGCATGCTACTCCAGATGAGGGTGAAAGAAGAGGTGAAAGAGAGAGAGAGAAAAAAAAATATCTGTGCCTCCCCCGTAACCGAGAGTAGGGCAAGCATGAAATGCAGAACGATGCAGAAGCGTACGCGGACATGACGAGACGCAGGCCTGACAAGAATGTATATGCAGCGCGTTCGAAACTGTCTAAAGTGCGTAGAGGCGAAAGCGTTTTCCGCACCACTTTGCCTATGTGACACTGGTGACGTCACCACTGGATTACGTCACATTTAATTGATGACGAAATAATGACAAATTACTAATTGGTGACTAATTTCTGATTAATGACAAAATACTAATTAACTGCTAATTATTTACGCTTAAGCTTCGCTTTTAGGAGTGGAACGCGACAGCATGTTGTAGCGCTGCCAGGCAGTCCACGGAATGCCACCACCCGTTCGCCGCGATGCCCTTCGAACGCGACGCTTTTTGAGGAAAGCCTCCGCCGCGGTGGCTCAGTGGCTATGGTGCTCGGCTGCTGTCCCGAAAGACGCGGGTTCGATCCCGGCCGCGGCGGTTGATTTTCTTTGGAGGAGAAATTCGAGGCCCGTGTACTGTGCGATGTCAGTGCACGTTAAAGAACCCCAGGTGGTCGAAATTTCCGGAGCCCTCCACTACGGCGTCTCTCATAGCCTTAGTCGCATTGGGACGTTAAACCCATAAACCAAACCAAAGGAAATGGCGCAGTAATTCTCTGTCATCTCTGTGGACACCCGAACCGCACCGTAAAGGAAGGGAGGAACGCCACCACCTGTTCGGCGCGATGCCTTGCCCTTTGAACGCAACGCTTTTTGAGGAAAGGAAATGGCGCAGTAATTCTCTATCATCTCGGTGGACACCCGAATCGCACCGTACAGGAAGGGAGGAAAGCCGCCACCCGTTCGGCGCGAAGCTACCGGTGCTTGTATGCCGGTTCTGTAGGAGGGCTTAGAGTGTCTCGTTAAATCTCGTTAAATCTCGTACGGTGCCCGGATGTTCTCGTTTCAGTGCCCGGATGAGTGGAATTCAGTGCCCGGATGTTGGCTCTCGGTCTCGGCGTGACGTCACCCCACTGCCGATAAAGGGAGCTAAAAGCATTTCATGCTTAAAAAAGTGACATTAAACATACTCAACACTCACGTACTCACAAATACACATGATTATCAAAGTATGTCTACTAAAACCGTGTCCCTTAGATGACTATCAAAGTATGTCTACTAAACCCGTGTCCGCCGCGGTGGCTCAGCGGTTATGGTGCTCAGCTGCTGATCCGAAAGACGCGGGTTCGATTTCGGCTGCGGCGGTCGAATTTCTATGGAGGCGAAATTCTAGAAGCCCGTGTACTGTGCGATGTCAGTGCACGTTAAAGAACCCCAGGTGGTCGAAATTTCCGGAGCCCTTCACTACGGCGTCTCTCACAGCCTGAGTCGCTTTGGGACGTTAAACCCTATAAACCAACCTAAACCAATCAACTAAAGCCGTGTCCCCTAGAAAAACTAAGAAAGCTTTTGTGCCTCGCTCAGCCGAAGTCGCATCAGTCCAGGCTCCAAGGACATGCTCCAGGTGCACGATGTCGTCCTGACGAAGTCCTAAAGCACCTAACAGTGCCTTGCGATGAATATCAAAGATTTGGCAGTGGCAGATTAAGTGTTGTATATCCTCGCGCACACCACTTCTCGGACACAGAGGGCTACTTAATGCAGCAATTTTTTAATGATAGAATTTAGTAAAGGCAACGTCCAGACGAATCTGGTGCAGACAATTACAGTCACGTCTATCTAAATTGCGGGGCATGCGGAATTCACAAGAGGGGTCGATGCGAAATAGGGGTATGTATTGACGCCGCGGATGGCACCCCGAAGAGCGTTGCATCTGCCAGGATTTAGTAGTGAGCGAAGTCTCGCGCCATCACTACGAGAAAAGGGTATGGGTAGGAACAAGGAGGTGTCGCCATGCGCTGATCTTGCTGCACCGTCAGCACGATCATTGCCTGCGAGGCCGCAGTAGTGAGCGGGTAACCACTGAAGCACAACACGGTGACGTAACTCACAGGTCTAGGTGTGTAACCTGTTGATGTCATCGACGATATGCTCCTGAAGGCTTCGTGGTGAATTTATCGCCTGTGGTGCAGCGCGAGAGTCACTGAAGATAACACACGCTGTTGGCGGTTGTTGTAGGAAGTGAGTAAATGCAACACGCAGAGCAGCCAGCTCGGTAGCAGTAGTCGAGGCGCGGTGACTGAGTATCGCTGAAGTTGTGGTGCATGTTGACGGAATCAAGACGCCAGTCGCTGAGGATAAGGACGTGACAGAGCCATGAGTGTATATGTGGTGGTACGCATTGTAGCAACTATGAATGTGCTCAAGCGCAAAGTATTTAAGTGCAGGATTGGGGTGTTTGTTTTTTCTTTTAATGCCAGGGATTGTGATCTTAAATTGCCATGCTGCATACCTCCAAACTGCGGTGGAGGTTGTGACAGGACGCTGGTACTGTGATGGGAGAATGTTGGAAATTTCCTCCACGCAGTACTCAGCGAGTGGATGGTTTGGTACACGAGCCACAAATCGGATCTGGGCACGGAGGAGCTCCTGGGTTAAGAGCACTGATGCCGATAGACGTCTGCTCTCAGCTAGAGTACCCATTGTGGAGGTGTTTTTAAGAAGGCCGAGACAGATACGCAAGGCTTTAGCTTGCATGGCTTCAATGATTTTAATATTTGATCGCGAAATACCCTCTAGAGCTGGGAGACTGTAGCGCAAAAGGCCTTCACTGAGCGCTCCATACAGTCGTAGTAATGACTGTGTAGAACAGCCTCTTCTGCTGGTGGAAAGCATACGAAAAATAGAGGCGTAAGAGCAGAGCTTGACTTTCATCTGTTGCACATGTGGGGACCAGGAGAGTGACCTGTCAAACGCTACCCCCAGAAATTTATGGGTTGTGACGTACGGTATTGGAGTGCCAGCAACTTTCAGCACGTAGCGCGAGAGATCACGCCTTGAAAATGCAATTGCTGAGATTTTATCTGACGACATGGCGAGACAGCACTTGCTTCAATGCAGCCTATTGCCCTCTGTAGACAGGCATGCACAATGCGCCTATTGCGTCCGGAACACCACATACAGATGTCATCTGCATAAAGGGAGATTTCAACTGTCGTTGGCAAGCATTTTTTCAAGCCAACAAGTGAGAGATTGAAAAGGATGGGACTTAGTATACCCCTCTTAGTATATCTTCTCTTTCGTGAAGTTAGTCGCACAGCCAGTTATACATTCGTCCGGTAATGCCAATTGATTGTAAAGCTGAGTGAATTGCCTCATGTGTGACATTGTAAAATGCTCCCTTCAAGTCAAGAAACACTGCAATGGTCATAGACCGCACTGCTTTTCTGCGTTTGACACAATTGGCAAGAGCAAAAGTTCAGGGGGCACTTTGGCACACTAAACTGCTTCAAGGCGGAAGCCTTTCCTGGAGCACTGTTAGGCATTGACTGAGAGACTGTTTGTTATTGACTAGTGTTTTATTTGGCTGTATACTTTAACTGCGCATTAAAACTACACACTGTCAGAGGCGCATTTCACTTCTCCCCTAGTGCGTCTCTTTATCTGCTTCGACTTCGGCTGTATCCACGACTTCCTCAAAGTTTAGGTCGGGGGAGATTTCCGCAGATGGCTCATGCCCGGTGAATTGTTTATGTTTGATCGGGTCTACGTCGACTACTACCGCCTTGTGGTCACTGAAGTGGAGTGATATGTAGTCTAGATCTTTGACGCTGGGGTGGGTTCTGAAGACCAAATCCAAGCAGCTTCCGTACTTGGTGGTAGCTTTGTCCCGTGGAGTAGACAAGTGCATACCCAGAGATTTCTGCATTCCATCTAGGAAGTCTTGATGCGTTGTGGCATCCTGGTTGAAGTCTCCTACCACTATCATTGGGCCAAACTTGAACCAGCTTGGTAGCACTCGTCCCATGAATTCATGGCCAGCCCGTTGAGATATGTGAGGTGACAAGTAGACGCACACCACGTTAAGCCCACTTTCGAGCTTGACACCGCACACTTCCCCCACATCAAAGTGCAAGTCGTCAAACTGTAGCGGTGTTAGGTTGACGTCTGGGTGCGCGTAAATGGCAACTCCCGCTGCTTGGTTGGAAGCACGACTTGCTCCTGTAACGTAGTGAAAGCCTTTGATCTCAACTGGTGCCACCAAGGGATTCATCCATGTTTCAGTTAGACAGAGAACCTTGCATTGAGCCAAGTTATGGTCATGTGCGACGTCTTGACAGTGTAGCGACAGTGAACGTACATTCACACAAGCTAGTGGAAGCTGTGATGCTTCCATGATCTCATTGCACCGCTGTGTGATTGTAGTCAAGCGATGCTCGTTTAGACGCCTGAACTCGTCCATGAGGCTGCGGTTTGGGTTGCTAGTCAAGCCGTGGCGGAACTTGGCCGTGCTCGTCGGCAAATTTGTTTTTGAGGAAAGGAAATGAATCTGTCTCGCATATCTCGGTGACACATGAACCTCACCGGAAGAAGGGAGGGACGTGAGAGTGAACGAAGACACCGTATTCAGTACACGCGGCTTTGAAAATGTTTTTTGAGGAAAGGAAATGTATCTGTCTCGCATATATCGGTGGACACCTGAACCTCATCCGAAGAAGGGAGGGACATGAGAGTGAACGAAGACACCATATTCAGTACACTCGCCTTTGAAAATGGTTTTTTGAGGAAAGGAAATGTATCTGTCTCTCATATCTCGGTGTACACCTCAACCTCGCCGTAACGGGAAGGGAGGAAGATGGGAGTGAACGAAGACACCGTAGTCACTAGACGCGCCTTTGTTCATTCCAAATCATCGAGCTGGCATGGCGAAGTGGTAGCGTGCTCGTCTCGCACTCCGGAGACCGGGGTTCGATTCTCAAGCTCGGAAAATTTCCTACTCTGTTTTATTTCTTTATCTGGTCTGACTAGAAAGGCTAATTGGTTAAGTAAGTCCCACTAACTTAAAACATCACTATACGATCCCTTTAATTGGTTGCATGGTTAGTAGCCAAAGTGCAATTGGCCCCCTTTCAAATTCGCGCACAGTGACGTCACGACCGTTTCGACCAACTGAAAAGCGTGACATTTTCTGTCGACAACTTCTGCTTACAACGATGAGGCATTAAAGGCTTCCGCCTTAAAATTTTTTGTCGAACAAATTCTCCTGCGACACGGCGCCCCCGAAGTGCTCATCACAGACAGAGGGACGGAATTTACAGCGGAGCTGACGCAAGCCATTTTAAAGTACAGCCAGACAAGCCATCGGAGGACAACTGCCTATCATCCGCAAACCAACGGACTGACAGAGCGTCTGAACAAGACCATCGCAGACATGCTCTCCAAGTACATCGACGCCGAACACAAGACGTGGGACTCTATTCTGCCCTACGTGATCTTCGCCTATAATACTGCCGCCCAGGAGACAACCAGGTTTACTCCATTCCAGTTGGTATACGGCAGGAAGCCCACGACAACACTCGACGCAATGCTCCCGCACGTTTCCGACGAAGACAACCTCGACGTCGCTGCCTACCTTCATCGCGCCGAGGAAGCCCGAAGACTTGCGCGGCTTCGCATTCAAGACCAGCAGCACACCGACGCCCGACGCTACAATCTGCGCCGACGAGACACGCAATGTGGGAAGAAGTACACAGGCCAGACAGGCAGATGCCCCAACCAAAGGCTGAAAGAACATAAAATTAACGTCGAACAAGCACGCAGGCATATTGGAATTCATTTAAGAGATTGCCCATCAAAAACCTGCTCGGCTGAGTATGCACAGTGCAATGTGATAGAAAAGCACACCGATCAGCTCGTTCGCGAGATAATTGAGGCAGCCGAAATAATGAAGCTTGGAGACGAGTGCATCAGCAAGACATCTGCACTTTTGATAACAATAGAACTGGAGCTGTTGTACGCGCGATGACTCTAGGGGGAAGTGATGACACGGGCGGCAGAAGTCACGTATCTCTGTCACGTTCTGAATGTAGGCAGTATATTGTCACGTTGTAGTGACGGCAGTCCAGTGGTCAGGAAGACACCAGAAAGACTTGAAAACGAAGCTCTTTATTTGGACTGACTTGCGCCCGCAAAAGAACTGGATCACTCGGTGGCGGCGTAAGCAACAAGCGTGCTCGTCAATCGTCGAACTACGAATGTCCGCTGCTAGCGGCATCGTTCAATTTAAAGCCGACAGGGAAACTTCGAGATAACAGGTCGGGATTATCTAGAGTAATCTGGAAACACGTAGATGCAGCTGTTCATGGCTGTGAACAATCGAGATTAGACCGGTCGCTTCTCGCATCACGAACAAAAATGATAACACCCCTTTCCTGCGGTCTTGCGCGAACGAACAGACACTACAATGATACGTGGCATTACCCCCCTCTCAAAGAAGCATCGTCTCGATGCTTTAAAATGAAAATGAACACGGAGAATGAAAACTTCGAGTCCTTTAGCGTTCATAATATGGCTTCAGGCGTACGACATGTACGACTTCCGGGCGTGTGCGGCGTCGCTGAGATGCTGTCGTTCCGTCGGGGATGACTTCATAGTCCAGGTCACCGATGCGGCGGAGAACCCTGTACGGGCCAAAGTAGCGTCGCAGCAACTTTTCGCTCAATCCACGGCGGCGAACTGGCGTCCATATCCAAAACCGATCACCTGGCTTGTAATGCGTGTCTCGTCGGCGCAGATTGTAGCGTCGGGCGTCGGTGTGCTGCTGGTCTTGAATGCGAAGCCGCGCAAGTCTTCGGGCTTCCTCGGCGCGATGAAGGTAGGCAGCGACGTCGAGGTTGTCTTCGTCGGAAACGTGCGGGAGCATTGCGTCGAGTGTTGTCGTGGGCTTCCTGCCGTATACCAACTGGAATGGAGTAAACCTGGTTGTCTCCTGGGCGGCAGTATTATAGGCGAAGATCACGTAGGGCAGAATAGAGTCCCACGTCTTGTGTTCGGCGTCGATGTACATGGAGAGCATGTCTGCGATGGTCTTGTTCAGACGCTCTGTCAGTCCGTTGGTTTGCGGATGATAGGCAGTTGTCCTCCGATGGCTTGTCTGGCTGTACTTTAAAATGGCTTGCGTCAGCTCCGCTGTAAATTCCGTCCCTCTGTCTGTGATGAGCACTTCGGGGGCGCCGTGTCGCAGGAGAATTTGTTCGACAAAAAATTTTAAGGCGGAAGCCTTTAATGCCTCATCGTTGTAAGCAGAAGTTGTCGACAGAAAATGTCACGCTTTTCAGTTGGTCGAAACGGTCGTGACGTCACTGTGCGCGAATTTGAAAGGGGGCCAATTGCACTTTGGCTACTAACCATGCAACCAATTAAAGGGATCGTATAGTGATGTTTTAAGTTAGTGGGACTTACTTAACCAATTAGCCTTTCTAGTCAGACCAGATAAAGAAATAAAACAGAAATAAATGCACGGCTTCGCATTCAAGACCAGCAGCACACCGACGCCCGACGCTACAATCTGCGCCGACGAGACACGCATTACAAGCCAGGTGATCGGTTTTGGATATGGACGCCAGTTCGCCGCCGTGGATTGAGCGAAAAGTTGCTGCGACGCTACTTTGGCCCGTACAGGGTTCTCCGCCGCATCGGTGACCTTGACTATGAAGTCATCCCCGACGGAACGACAGCATCTCAGCGACGCCGCACACGCCCGGAAGTCGTACATGTCGTACGCCTGAAGCCATATTATGAACGCTAAAGGACTCGAAGTTTTCATTCTCCGTGTTCATTTTCATTTTAAAGCATCGAGACGATGCTTCTTTGAGAGGGGGGTAATGCCACGTATCATTGTAGTGTCTGTTCGTTCGCGCAAGACCGCAGGAAAGGGGTGTTATCATTTTTGTTCGTGACGCGAGAAGCGACCGGTCTAATCTCGATTGTTCACAGCCATGAACAGCTGCATCTACGTGTTTCCAGATTACTCTAGATAATCTCGACCTGTTATCTCGAAGTTTCCCTGTCGGCTTTAAATTGAACGATGCCGCTAGCAGCGGACATTCGTAGTTCGACGATTGACGAGCACGCTTGTTGCTTACGCCGCCACCGAGCAAGCCATCTCATATCAGCCATATCAGCAAGCCATCTGTACTTTTGACAACAAAAGAACTGGAGCTGTTGTACGCGTGATGACTCTGGGGGGAAGTGATGACACGGGCGGCAGAAGTCACGTAACTGTGTGACGTGCTGAGTGTAGGCAGTATAGCAGGCAACCTCGAAATAAACTTGTTGGAAGTCAGCGCTCGTGGTGTCTTCTTATTCTACGTGTCCTGTCTATGTTTTTGCGTCGTTACTGTGAGATGGATCAACAACAAGCCCAAGCTGCTGTTCTGGCGTCTTCAACGCTTTCTGCAGTCGCCAGCGACACGTCGCAATGGCCTGATTTGCGGCAAACCAAGTTGCAAGCGGTCCTGTCACTGCAGATTCCGGAGCGATATACGCTACCGATTTCAGGGGACATTACACTCATTAACAGGAAGTTCTCTCTCACGACACCGAGCGCTCGTCAGGAAAAGCAACCGTCAGATCGATTGAGCCGCGTATACGACGCGTGGTTAACTTTTTTGGGCAGCTTATTTTAATAAATACATGAAATACTTCTTGTACAATTAGATGTCTACTTCTTTTAGCAGGGCCAAAAGGCTGTACGGCGAGTACGTCTCGAGGCTCGGTCCATCGATTAGCGATAGTTGTTCGAAAATAAAGCATGACTGCACACAGAAGTATACTAGTTAGGCCTGAGCGTCTATTTATGAGATGGTAACTATGCAAACGCTGAAAAGCCTAAAAGCCGTCTGGTGATGCTAACGCCAATGTCGTAGAAGGGTTGAAATGCGGGCCAGTTGGTACATTGTAAACTGAGAAAAAACCAGTCACACAAGACGACGCACAAGAAGAGTGTACACACCACAACGACTGGACTAACAACTGAAGTTTATTGGAAAATACATGGTCCGAGCAAGGCCAGCAGAGCATGCGCAACAACATCATCACTAATCACTGCGCAAAAGAGACAAAGACAAGAAATCTAAACTATCTAAACTATGTCGTAGTTCTTAGCGCGCTTTTATATTCGACTCTTGCAGGAGTGGTGCCTCGAGGATCGATTTTCGTGTAAAAAGTTGGCGTTAGAATCGGCTAAATACGCTACATGACGGGCTTAAAAGCTCAGAAAAAGGTGTTGAATCCACAAAAAAGGAAGCTTCGTATGAAGTAACTAAAGTTATTACGGCTCCAGCCTGCCCTTAAGGACATTAAGCATAGGAACACACCCTGAAATCCGAGTCAAGAGGGTTGTTTTAAACAAACGTTTTTCATCGCTAGTATTTCTTGGCATTTGTGAAGATTGCACTACAATATGCTGTTAATTGCCAAGAGCGTGTCCGATTTGTTTTCTATGGCAGTTTTAACTAGACGGTGAGGGCGCAGGACGAAGTTAAAAACCTAGTTTTCTTTACCATTGCAGTTTGGAGCATTCCAGTAGAGATGTCGATGGGAGAATCATACAATACGGCGCAGTTGCCTCACAATTAAATGAGATGCCAATAAGGTCCGACTTGTAACTTCTTTTGGAGGCTACAGATTTACTGAATTCTCCATCCTTCAGTCGAGGTTAAAACAATTTTGAGGGTATCTGATGCATCCATAGTCATTGGGAGCTTAGATTTCAATGTCAAAGATCAGTTTTTCTTCTCGTATCTGTAACCTGCCACCAGAGCAACGTTATGCGCAGACAACTCAACAGGCTCCTTAAACAGAATAAACAACTTTTCTTGAGAACTTTGGGGGGCAGAAACGTCACGGCTTATTCACTTTATGAAAGGATTTTTTAAGACTATCACGATTGCCTCACAATTTAGACAGAACGGTTTGTGGGCATCGAGAGCGCGTCCAACTCTGCTAGACTAGACAAAAAAGGAAATCACCGAACATACCCATATAATATCGTCATAATTCTGAAGCAATGTGGCGCTGCCCCTTACAAAAATGGATATCAACTTTCTTTAGAATTTGTATTAACATTCTATTGACTCTAGTAACCTTGTAGTAACTTTTACATTCTATCAACAATTGTTCATACAACGTTGATAGAAGTTACTTCTTTGTATGTACTCCTGTCAATAGAAAGTTACTAGAAAATAATTTTTACATTCTATGTACCTTTGTCAATACAATGTTGGTAGACTGTTACTTCTTTGTATTTACTCCTGTCAATAGAAAGTTACTAGAAAAGCTGGGTGCAGTTTGACACGTTGAAAGAAGTAAATGAACAAACTGCATGGTGTTCGAGGTGATTAACGCTATCTTGTTCGCATAATCGTGACGACATCTTACCTGATTGCATGGTGGAATCTGTTGCAGCTAGTCAACAATTTCACTATATCGAAAAGCGACCAACATTATTCGCAGCAAATGCGTTTGGAATGTAATCAGGATATGGGAAAACGTTTTAAAACAGAAGATATATTCCATTTTAATACTTTATGTTCTTTACGGACTGCTGTGAGCAGAAATACTCTAGAAAGTGACAAAACATTTTTGGTCATGCGAATAGATGCCTCAAATCATGTACTGTAGGCGAACACTTCAAAGCTATGAAAACAACCTTGAACACGAAACAAACATTACAGTCACATTCCCTTAGCCAAGCATATTCTATTAACATTCGTTGATAGGAAGTTCATACAATTTCCTTACTGCTTTCTATGTACTGCTGTCAGTAGAAACATACTATAGACACCGACAGAACGTTTTATAATGAGAATAAATGCCTAAATTAATTAAATACTCTAGCCTAACATGTCAATGCAACTAAAGCAACCTTGAACACGAAACAAACATTTGCAGACACATTTTCTTAGGGCATAATTTATCAACATTTGTTGATAGAAAGTTCATACAATTTTCTTACTGCTTATATACTGCTGTCAATAGAAATATACTACGAACCGAGAAAGCATTTTGGTGATGCGAATAAACAAATAAAAGCCAAAAATAATCAAGTACTGTAGCCGACAACTTCAAACCGGCAACTTAACTAACCTTGAAGACGAAACAAAAATTTGCAATCACATTCCCATAGCCGAGCACGCTGTGGATTTTTAGAAACTTCAGTTCAATTTTCTCAATACTAGATTTACTGCTTTCGCATTTTCGAGTGCGGGGAAAAGGGCAAAGTTCATAACAGAACATTTATCCCGAAATTCAGAAACGTGCCTTGAATTGAAGACATTTAGTGACAATTTTTGATTGTATAAAGTCTACGAAAAAAGTTACCAGCAAACGAAATAATTTTGGTACAAAGTGAATGAATTCATAGAATACTCAAGTATTATTGCCTTGCACTTCAAGGAAATTAAAAGAACTTTAAGAAAAAATAGGAGCTAGTGACATATTGTGTTACATAAGCGCAATGATGACTTCGTTACAGCGAATCAGTTTCGCTGATGGCTCATTCTACACGAAAACAATGCTTTCTGCTGCGTATTCGTCCTTAAATTCTGTACTCAGGCAGTCATTAAACAGATTTAACATTTCAGAACTAACAAAGAATTTCAGCAGAGCTGTACAACAAATCTGCCAATTCGAAACACGTTGGTGTTGATATTGTTGTAATTCTTGATAGGTCATATTTTAACGTGCAGTTGAACAGTGATGTACCGTACGACGGTGCTAAAACACACTAGCATTAAGAGCGTTTCGCTCTGAGGTTTCAGAGAGATTATTGTTGCGAGCTACAAAAAAATTCAAGTTTAGCATTGCACCTATGTGTTTCCACACTCATTGAATGACACGTTCTCGCTAGCCCAAATGGCGCCCAAATTATATCACCAGCTTCCTGAACCTGCACCGCAAGCACACTTTCCCTGCACACTGCCCGCCATGCAAAGGTGCCCGGTACACTATGCCACTCCACGTGGGAGCGCCCAATTTAAACTCTCGCACTACCCTCCTCCTCAAAGCGACCAGCAATGGCTGATCGCACGGGACTGAAAAACCCCGCGCGAAAAGGGCCGCACCGCTTCGCGCTCTGAGTAAATTCTGTGTAACGTGTGCAGGCTTACAGCTTCGAGAACTCAAGTTGCTTCGTTCCTCAGCGACTGTACATGCGATATTTCAGGCAAGGCAATATTAATTTTTATTCATGTTCGGCGGGCGATACTATAAAGAGAAGTATAGAGAAACAAAACAGGTAACAGCGGCCCGCTGTACTCAACTGCGGTAACAAGGGCTTTGCATGAGGAAGGTGCACGGCAATTGGAGCACTATAAGCCCTCATTCTTGACTTGTTACATTTTTCGGTAGTACTGAGCCACAGCGGAGCTTCCAGTATGGAAAAAGCTAGGGTGAGAGCAGCCCCCACTTTGAGCACCGCTAAAACACAGGCGCAGTGCCTCTTCCGCATCTTCACTTGCATCTCCTTCAACGCAAACACGGTACGAAGCTGTGGCGAGGGAAAACGTGGTGAGAGCTGTATTTTCTATCTTCCCGTAATGCAATGACTAAGGAATCCTGGAATAAAGTGTTGGGTTTTAACGTAGTCATACGGAGTAGACGCGCGAAAGCATGTGTTCAGTCTTCGCCTTTTCTTACTGCCATCAGCGGACGTGAGGCCGAGCCGAGGACCGCATAAGGCAGAGGCAAAAAGCAATCAAGGAAGCACACAAAAAGACTACGGTAGCGCGACTGTCGGCGGGGCTCGCTCGAGCAGAGAGCGTGCAAGGTGTCCAATGACGTGATATAAACACACACAAAACAGAGGCGATGCTGCAGCGCAGCCTTGAAAGTTTCGCGCGTCACGCTAGAGCGGCGTGCGAACGCTCGTGTTCCCTAGGTACACACACGTACACTAAATCGCATGAGCCAAGCTGTGTAGAGTACGCTAAGCCACACAATATGCGAAAATAAAAACCGAAACCAGTAGCGTTTGGCAACATCATCATCATTCCTTATTCTGCGACGCAGTTACCGGGAGCTGAGTTATAGCCTTAGAACTAGGCAGAGGGTGCAGCCGTGCAGCGGCTGCGGCTTTCCTGGCCCCAGATGTGTCGCCTGTAGCTGCCCGGCATGCTTCCCGGTTTTCGAAGCTTTCGTTCGCAGCGCCGCCAGAAACAGATGCTTGTGAGTAGTCGCATGTTTTCACCGCAATCATTCCAATTTGCTGACTTTGTAATTGAAACAAAATATTTTGTCGTTTAATGCAACAAGTTTGTGGCAAAAAGGGCTTTATCAATTCTTTTTTTAACGCGTGTAAAGTTAGGCGACATTAGCGCCACCTTTCCGTTCGCTGGCGGCGGATTGCGAGTCTCATGTTGGCCGCGCGCTACACTATCTTTTTTAGGACGCTGAAACGACTCTTTGTTGGCGGGGTGCGACGGTTGTGATGTGGGTGCGTTTCTTCAGTTTGTTTGTGTTAAATGTGCGGCCTCGTTAGTGTTGTGGTAGTGTGACTGAACTCGGAAGGTGACAGATGGCTCCAGTGCTGCGGAAGACGTTCTTACGCGCACGCAGTGCTCAAAAACTGCTCTGACGTACTGCACGCAACCACGCCGAGAGCGGCCGGCGCCCGATGCCCGATAGAAGAAACGGCTTGCCGTGAACGTTGACAAATGTAAGTACAGAACTGGAAAATGACTTCTGCGATGTGTCGGGGGTGGTCGGGGGTATGATTGAGGGCTGCGAATGCATTTGGGTTGGTCTTCACGTCTTGTTCGCAGTGAGGTGCAAAATGCGGGCACCACGCGATCGTTTGCAGAGAGAAGGTGTTCTGACACGCTCGCTTGCCAACTATGCAACTTTTAACCCGCCGCCTTACGCTGTTTGCGTCAGCTCCTCGGCGCAGGAGTTATGTGATAGAATTTGGTTGCACGCCGAGAACTATGGGGTGCTGCTTGATTCGTTATTCCGACTGAACAGGAGCAGCGCGTGAAAAGGAGACCATAAGAACGAAAAGTGCTTGTAGCGGCGTGCGTCTTTTGATTCTGCTGCCTGAGTGTTTACTGGACAAGGAGCATTGCCCGTTCTACGTCGCAGTCACATCAAGTGCTGTGTTTCTTGATAGTTCTGGTCAACGAAACGACGATTAAAAATAGCAGAACCATTCCATTGCAGTGCATCTGAGGTAATCGCACAATGGAAGGTTTGTTGTCATTTTATTTTTTTACGTTCACTACATTTATGGCATTCCCCCATTTTCAGTCTGAAGCGATAAAAGTATAACGTGATTCGCGAATAATAGCTTTAAGAAACGTATGACAAGCTTTGTAAACCATTTTTTTTGCTAACTATTGGAGGCATAGGTAATTAATAATTAGCCTCCACTCATGAACACATTGGACTGAACAGCTAGAGGTTTTAATGGGATGTGGCTTCTGTGATGTTTATGAAAGCATGGCTCTAATGCAGCCTTTCTTCAAATGCACCCGCAGTCAAGCCCTGTACAGCTGCTCCACCGGTATCATCACGCTACTTTTGCACCAGCTTTCATCTGTCATCGAGCCAATGCTACCTCAACCGGAGGCAAATGACATCAAGACCTGCTGGTTCAGCCTATCAGCCATTGACACTGGATATCAAGCATGTGCCACTTGTAAAAGGATAGGTAGACAAGTGGGTATATTTTCCTTGTCTTTTTTAGCCTGCCAAAAATCTTCTGGTCCAGGCTCCCTCTCTCTTTCGTTTTTTTTTCTTTTAAAAGAGGACCAAGACAAAGGGAAAAGATATTGCGGGCGTCATGAAAGCACTCCCCTAGTCAAGTGCATTGTGTTATAGTGTGAAATGCTTTCTATAGTTTTTTCCCTCATGCCTCTCGTGCTTGGAAATCTTGACCACTGTATAGACCAAATTAAAACAATTATCTGCTTCATGACCTTTATACAGCAGTCTAAAAGCAGCAAATAAATTTTATAGGTTTACTTCAGCAGTACCTACTCTTACAAGGTATGGCATGTTTGAAGTGAACCAGTGATGTGATAGGCATGGCCTAACGGGCAATGCATAATTGAATATTGGCGTTGAAGTGGAGCACTCTGCTTTAGAAGCATATTTGTTGCTAGCATCAATAATTGATACCTTACCAGGTTATCCTTGCATTACATGAAACCCTGCAAAGCTTATATTTTAGCTGTACAGAAGAAAGGTGCTTATTCGATGTCATGAGCATTGCTGAGGTTTTCTTTCACACTCCCTTTGTCACAACTGACTGCACTGTACAGTTGAAATGCATTTGGAATTGAGTATTGGTGCATTGTTTTTTTTTATTCATGCCGACGTTCAGTTACTGATTGCATTACACTAGCTGAGCCTAAGTCAACAAATATTGCTGTGACCTTAACAAGACCCCTGGCTTTACTTGAACCGATGCATTTATGTTGCCTTTCTCCCGTGCCATCAAGGTTTGTAATAAGCTGTGTAAATAACTTATTTTCTTTCTCGAGGTATTTATTGCTGCAATTAGTGACAGGTAATTTCCTAAAGAACAACCTAAGTGCACATTTTTATCTTCTTTGGAACACTTGTTTGCTTGTTTCCCTTGTATTCTTAACTTAAACAGATATGAGCAGGCCTCAGCACTAGAGGGATGTGCTGCGGGACAAATAAAAAACTACCAGTCCAGCTGCTCCCTTAGGGGCACGTTTCTGAGGCTTTTATTGCTTGTAGTTCTATGCAGCTTTACTTACAAGTATTGTATCTGACGCAGTGTGTGCCTTAATATTTTGATTCATTTGCTTTAGAGTGTGCCACTCTTGCCCTGACGAACTTGCTCACCTTTGTACTCTTTGTTCATACATTTTCCCCTAACACCTGGTATAGCTCCAAATGATACATTATCCACAGCAACATGTGCATTATATTGCAATGTCTTTGTGCCATCACTTTTGAAAACAAAAGCTGCCTGAATTTTCGTGCAGACAAATCAGAAACACAAAATAATTTTTATATTTTATGGCCTGCATGTTATCTTCATATGACTGGAATGGCTAAATATCTCTTCGTGGTAGCTAATTTGGTCATCATCATCATCAGCCTGACTACACCCACTGCAGGGCAAAGGCCTCTCCCATGTCTCTCCAATTAACCCTGTCCTTTGTCACTTGCCGCCACTGTATCCCCGCAAACTTCTTAATCTCATCCGACCACCTAACTTTCTGCCGTCCCCTGCTGCGTTTGCTTTCTCTTGGAATCCACTCCATTACCCTTAAGGACCAGCGGTTATCTTGCCTTCGCATTACATGCCCTGCCCAAGCCCAAGCCCATTTCTTCTTCTTGATTTCAACTAAGATGTCATTAACCCGCGTTTGTTCCCTCACCCACTCCGCCCTCTTCCGATCTCTTAACGTTACACCTATCATTTTCCTTTCCATAGCTCGCTGCGTTGTTCTTAACTTAAGCTGAACCCTCTTTGTTAGCCTTCACGTTTCTGCCCCATAGGTGAGTACCGGTAGGATACAGCTGTTGTATACTTTTCTCTTCAGGGATATTGGTAAGCTACCAATCATGATCTGAGAGAATCTGCTATATGCGCTCCACCCCATTCTTATTCTTCTAGTTATTTCCCTCTCATGATCCGGATCTGCGGTCACTACCTGCCCTAAGTAGACATATTCTCTTACTACTTCCAGCACCTCGCTACCAATTGCGAACTGCTGTTCCCTTGCTAGGCTGTTGAACATTACTTTGGTTTTCTGCATGTTAATTCTTAGCCCCACCGTTCTGCTCTGCCTGTCTAACTGGTTGATCATGCTTTGCAGTGCTTGTCCTGAGTGGCTTAGCAAGGCAATGTCATCAGCGAATCGCAAATTACTCTGGTATTCTCCATTAACTCTTATCCCTAACTGTTCCCATTCCAGTCCCCGGAATACCTCCTGTAAGCAGGCATTGAAGAGCATTGGCGAGATCATGTCTCCCTGCCTGACACCTTTCCGTATTGGAATTTTATTGCTGACTTTACGGAGAACTATAGTAGCTGTGCAATCGTTATAAATATCTTCCAATATTTTCACATAACACTCTTCCACACCCTGATTCCGCAATGCCTGCATGACAGCTGAGGTTTCCACTGAATCAAATGCTTTCTCGTAATCAAAGAAGGCTATATATAGGGGTTGGTTATATTCCGCGCATTTTTCTATCACCTGATTGGTAGTGTGAATGTGGTCAATTGTCGAGTATCCTTTACGAAAGCCTGCCTGATCATTTGGTTGACTAAAGTCCAAGGTTTTCCTGACTCTATTAGCGATTACCTTAGTAAATACCTTGTAGGCAACGGACAATAAGCTGATTGGTCTGTAATTCTTCAAGTCCTTGACGTCTCCTTTCTTATGAATTAAGATAATGTTAGCGTTCTTCCAAGCTTCTGGTACTCTCGAGGTCACAAGGCACTGCGTACACAGGGTGGCTAGTTTTTGTAGCACAATCTCTCCTCCATACTTCAACAAATCTGCTGTTACCTGATGCTCACCAGCTGCTTTCCCTCTTTGCATTGCTCCTAAGGCTTTCTTTACTTCCTCCTTCGTTACTGGCAGGATGTCCCATTGCTGTGCTTGACTGCCTCCCTCAGTAACTTGATGATTACATTCGCTACTGTATAGATTTGTGTAGAATTCTTCGGCTAATTCAACTATCTTATCCATATTGCTGATGACATTGCCCTGTTTGTCTTTTAGCGCATACATCTGGTTTTTACCTATGCCCAGTTTTCTCCTCACTGATTTTAGGCTACCTCCGTTCCTTAGAGCATGCTCGATTTTCTCCATGTTAAACTTATGTCGGCTACCTTGCGCTTATTTATTAACTTCGATAGATCTGCTAGTTCTATCCTGTCTGTGGAGTTAGAAGTCCTCATGCTTTGGAGTTTCTTAATCAGATCTTTAGTCTCCTGAGATAGTTTGCTGGTATCCTGTCGAACCATCCTACCACCTACTTCTGCGGCGCACTCTGTAACGATAGCTGTAAGATTATCATTCATTGTTTCAACACTGCGGTCGTCTTCTTCAGTTAAAGCGGAAAATCTGTTTTGCAGCGACAGTCTGAATTCCTCTACCTTCCCTCTTAATGCTAACTCGTTAATAGCCTTTCGCTTCACCAGTTTCCTCCGTTCCCTCTTCAAATCTAAGCTAACACGAGACGTTACCATTCTGTGGTCGCTACAACGGACCTTACTGAGGACCTCCACATCCTCTACGATGCCAGGTTGTGCACACAGTATGAAGTCTATTTCATGTTTAGTCTCACCATTGGGGCTCTTCCACGTCCACTTCCTGTTTGCTCGTTTGCGGAAGAAGGTATTCATAATCCGTAAACTATTTCTATCTGCGAACTCTACTAATATCTCTCCCCTACTGTTCCTAGAACCTATAGTCACCTACCGCCTTGTCTCGAGCCTGCCTAATTAGGTGTAACACGTTAATGTCAGTTCCTGTGAATATCATTCAGTCTTCGAATGTGGGGGCAGAATTGAACACAACAGCATGTTACAGCTTTTTCTTGTTCAAGGACGCATTACATTTAGTTCTAGTCTTGTGACTGCTGCTTATGCTATTACTCAGCAGCCTTACCAAACTCACTCGGAGTGCTGCATTTTAGTGCACATTTAACTGATTGTTGCTGCTCCGTGTTTGATTCTATTAGAAGTTACTATAACTGTATACTTTGAATGTTTTCTTGTGCAGTTCTCTTGCTGCTGCATTCTGCCATGGAGAAGGCTACCTGTTCGTGCACACGTCTCATCACTAGGACGCTACCTCTTCCACTGGTGATGCAGACAAGTAACGACAGGGTTAATTGGAGAGGCATGGGAGAGGCCTTTGCCCTGCAGTGGGCATAGTCAGGCTGATGATGATGATGAACAACAAGCAGGCTGCCTGATATTGAGGACAAGTGTCAGGATAGTGCACCAACAAAGTCTCTTAAGCATTTCTGTGCTGATGCATTTTTATTAAAATCAGCTCATAGCTTAATATCTACATCCATGGGGACATTTAGCATATGTTTGGCATTTGTTTGACTTTTAATTCGCTAGTGTTTGCAGCCTTTAATGTTGGTCTTAAGACAGTGTAAGCATTGTTTCACTGTGTGTGATTTTTTAGCTGTTTTGGAGAGATGTGTGTGTATGCATGCAGTTTTTTTCCACGGGTTTGTTATGTGGCTCATGGAACTTTCATGTTACAGAAGAAATTATTTCGTTTCTGTGTTGTACAGGAAAGTGAGCAGTATTTATATGCACCAGGTGTTTCAGGGAAGAATAAGTAGTTTTCAAAAATATGGCTTTTGCTGCATAATATTACCAGTGTTAGCAGACACCAGAAAGCCGGTGAGGTGTATTTAGTAAGCTGGTTGACTAATTTCTGATAATTAACTTTTTAACTAACACAGGTTTGCAACTGGTTGCAGTTAGAGACTTTTAGCCAGTTGTTCGTAGTAGCCATATCAGTTTCTGGAATGTACAAAACATGATTACTTTCGCCGCTGTGGCTCGACAAAATTTGGCTGCATCGTGCGAAAATACATGCGCTTTTGAAAGCACACAGGGAAAGAAACCCCTCCAGTGCATGTAACTGCTACAAATCTCTAATGGCAACTAGACGCCTAACTCTGATAGTGAAGGAATCATATTCTTAGCAGTAAGAAACACACACAACACCAAGACACACACACACACAGGACACCCGCTAGACTTCAACGATCTTTACTGGACACTTGTACAACATAAATATGTATCACTGAGCACACGCAGGTGCCTCGTCATCCGCAACAGGTCTAACTACGCCCTGCCCTCTCCTGCAAGGCATACGGTTGCGCCGATAAACAATCTCTTTTTCTGCCAACACCAGGGAGGGAGTGCTTACACATGTCACCCGCCTCTTGAATACGAAAGACTTCGATAATTTTTCTTTCTTTTTTCTCGGCTCCCAGGCCTTTCGTATTCAAGAGGCGGGTGACATGTGTGTAAGCACTCCCTCCCTGGCATTGGCAGAAAAAGGGATTGTTTATCGGCGCAACCGTATGCCTTGGAGGAGAGGGGAGGGCGTAGTTAGACCTGATGCCGATGACGAGGCACCTGCGTGTGCTCAGTGATACATATTTATGTCGTACAAGTGTCCAGTAAAGATAGTTGAAGTCTAGCGGGTGTCCTGTGTGTGTGTGTCTTGGTGTTGTGTGTGTTCTTACCGCTAAGAGTATGATTCCTTCAAGCCGTTACCAACTAGCCCAACTTAATGTTTTAACAAGGTTTCTGATAGTGAAAAGGTTCATTAATAAAAATTAGCTAACCAGCTTATTACGTAAGACTCTTCACAAGTTTTCTGGTGCCTGCCAACACTGGTAATACTATGCTGAAAAAGCCATACATTCATCTCAAAATACCTGTTTTTTGAAAATTACTTAGTCTTCCCTGAAACACCTCGTATATATGTAAGAAAAACCTAACGGGATTTAATTGACGATGTTTTGGTTGGAGGGCCAGTCGTTTTCAAGTGTACTACAGCATTTGAAGCGCACAGCTTTTGTTTCGAATGCTATACTATACTCGAAAAAGGCTGGTCCTCCAGCCGAAACATCGTGAATTAAAACCTGTTATGTTTTTCAATTGCTGTGTGTCAGTCATTGTTACTCAGAGGGAACTGAGGGGAAGCGTGCCGAAGGCAATATTCTGTTCCTCTATTGTTCTCCATAAAATATTTTGATGCATCATGCATGTGTTGTAGCGCGTATGTACACTTGTGCACAATAAATGTAATAATTTGCATTTTGCTTCTATTATTCTTTAAGCACTCCAGGATAGTGTTCACAAAATGATTTTGAAGTGATAAAACTATGTTGGTAAAAGTGTTGTACTGTGTAGTTAACATACACTTTTCCAAAAGTTGATGTAGGAATTATACTTTCTTCGTACTTGAGTCTTTTGAATAACGGTGGCCAATTGTCGGAAGACCGTTGATAGGGCGTTGGTAGACATTGTCGGTATGTGGTTGATAAGAAGTGTAAAGACTTTCTATGTACTTGAGTCTTTTGGATAACGGTGGCCAATTGTCGGAAGACCGTCAATAGGGTGTTGGTAGACATTGTCGGTAAGGGGTCAGTAGGAAGTGTATACAAACTCGATAAGGGGATGATAGGAAGTATAAAGACTTTCTATGTACTTGAGTCTTTTGGATAACGGTGGCCAATTGTCGGAAGACCGTTAATAGGGTGTTGGTAGACATTGTCGGTAAGAGGTCAGTAGGAAGTGTATACAAACTCGATAAGGGGATGATAGGAAGTATAAAGACTTTCTATGTACTTGAGTCTTTTGGATATCGGTGGCCAATTGTCGGAAGACGGTTGATAGGTTGTTACTACAATGTACAAAGGCGTTTAAAAGACTTTCTATTCAATGTTGATAGGTTCTATTAACAATTGTCGAAAGACTTTCTAAAGAATGTTACTAAAAATTTTTGTAAGGGGCTGTCGCGACCCAAGCAGGGTGTAGGCTACAACACAGCATGCCTACACTGCGCCACGCGAGGCTAGCTTCGAACTCAACTCGCGTACGCGAATGCTTCAAAGCGTGCGCCTATCTTCTGTTCAGAAGCACTTTTGCTGATGCCCAGAGAGATGTACAGGACTATTTCAGCATGTTCGCCGGACGAAACTACGTCACACAGCGGCGCATCGGCTTCCATCTCCTCTCCTAGTTAGAAGCAACGGATACGGACGGCGGCTATGCTCACTTATTAGGAGGTAGGTACAAAGTTCAAGGGATATACGGGAACTAATCGTCTAGAGTCTCAACTTTGGTGCCGATACGGAATTCCCGGTAGCTGAGTGAAAGAAATAGCACCAATGCATGCATGACTCGCAGCAGGGTCTTCACATGAAGAAACTTGTCATGGTCTTCTTTTTTACGCCGAGCCACTTCAATGCATTGCACACAGAATATTACTAAGCACTACAGTGATATAGTTACTTGGAATAAGGTGTGGAAGTGCGCTCTGTCTGTTCTTTGGAGCTTTGTCGAGTGCGCAACGAACTGAAATGTTTTATTCTGTTTGATTACATAGACCTTTCTTGTAATCCTCCACAACGGCAAATATTCTTGATCTCGTCCTAACAAATAACCCTGAGGTTTGTTTCGATATCTTGCATTTACAAGGCCTATCCGATCATGACATCATCACCGGGTACATCACTCGTCCATTCGGTAGAAAGAAAACATCCACTAAGCGAATTCATTGCTACAACCGCGCTAATTTCGATGGGATTAACTCTGCACTCCAATCATTTTCGGAGGACTTCGTAGCTCACTCTTCATCTCGCTCAGTCGAAACAAATTGGAAATCACTTAAAGACACATTGACTAATCTTGTTGACAAGTTTGTGCCAGTCATCACCATCAGATATCATAAAAATGCACCATGGTTCACAAATCGCCTTCGTCGTCTTAATAATAAGAAAAAACGCTTGTACCGCCAAGCAGTCAAAACAGGTCTTCCATCATCATGGACAAAGTACAGGCATTGCGATCACGAATGTCAGTCACTGCTTAAAACAACTCGTAATCATTTCTTCAGTCACGACCTGTCCACCATGTTAACCAATAACTCTCATAGATTCTGGCGCGTCATCAATCCGAGTTCCCACCCCGAAATCGTACTAACTAATCCTGACGGTGATCCAGTAACTGAAACTGAGTGTGCACAGCTTCTTAACGACGCATTCGTCTCAGTGTTCACCCATGAAGACACCACTTCCTCACCCACGTTACAGCCATCTTCCGTCACTTCCATGCCAGAAATTATCATTAGTGAATCAGGCATTCTTGCCCTTTTAAATAACCTCAAAGTTACTACTAGCTCTGACCACCTTGGATTTAATAACAAAATACTAAAGAATGCCTCTCTAAACCTCTATCAAGTATTGACATCACTTTTTTCACAATCATTATCATCTGGTACAATTCCTGACGACTGGCGTACAGCGAAAGTAATACCCATTTTCAAATCCGGAGACCACACCATTCCACTTAACTATCGCCCTATCTCATTAACCAGCAACATCTGTAAACTCCTGGAACAAATAATTCATACTCAAGTAATTAATTATCTAGAGGAGCACGATATCATTTTCAAATACCAGCACGGTTTTCGCAGGGGTTATTCATGTGACACACAACTCGCTGGATTCACTAACGACACATTTTCCGCAGTAGACGCTGGCTTACAGGTTGACGCAGTATTTTTAGACTATTCTAAAGCTTTTGATCGCGTTCCCCATCACAGGCTCCTAACCAAATTGACAAACTTAAATCTCCATCCCAACGTTATTTCATGCATAAAACAATTCCTCGATAACAGAAAACAATTCACCTCTGTCAACGGCTTTAACTCGTCTTCTGTCCCCGTAACATCTGGAGTCCCCCAGGGAAGTGTACTTGGCCCTCTGCTTTTTTTAATTTTTATTAACGATCTACCCAAGTGTGTATCATCTCAAATTAAGTTATTCGCGGATGATTGTGTAATATATCGTAATATTACTAATGAAACCGACCGCCGTTCACTTCAAACTGATCTTGACGCTGTAATGACTTGGTGTTCCTCCTGGCTAATGTCTCTAAATGCATCTAAAACAAAGTTAATGTCCTTTACTAACCGTTCCACTCGAATTGCTACAGCCTACTTCCTCAATAACGATAGAGTTGAACTTACAACAACTTACAAGTACCTAGGAGTTCACTTTCAGTCTGACCTAACTTGGCATTTCCATATTAACACAATGTTAGCATCAGCAAATCGCGCACTCGGCCTTCTTAAGCGTAATCTCAAACACGCGCCTTCACACTTAAAAAAAACTTGCTTACATCACGCTAATCCGCCCGAAAGTTGAGTATGCTTCTGTCATATGGGACCCTCAACAAGCTTACATCATTAACAACCTTGAATCCCTGCAAAACCGTGCTGTTCGCTTCATCTTTTCAGATTATTCACGCTTCACCAGTGTCACAGCATTAAAACAACGTGCCGAGTTGGAACCGCTATCATGTCGACGCCATTTTGCTCGCCTAACCTTACTTCACAAACTTTATCACCATCCCACCCTCCACGACGACTTCTTTTTGCCACACCCTGCAGTCTTTCCTCGCCGCGACCACGATAACAAAATAAAACGCATCACATGCCGTTCATCGCTCTACGCGAAATCATTCATTCCTCGCACTATAATAGATTGGAATAACTTGCCATCACACATAGCTACTGAGGTTAACATACAATCATTTCAGCAATCGTTAAAGCAAACCATGTACTAACAGATTTGGTATTTTTGTTGTATTATGTGCTTTTACTATTTTATTCTGCGTTGTTTGTTGTGTTATTTGTGTGCATTACTAGTTTTAATTCATTATTACGGGTATTTTGTTCAAATGCCTGTGCCATATTTTTATGCTTGTATTGCCCCCCCTATGGAATACCCTCGCGCGAGGGCCCTTAGGGGTATTGTAAATAAATAAATAAATAGGAGTTCAGGTCTCTCTTTAAAGGAATTATCCTCAAGAATCCTAACAGCTCTCTTGGCTTTGGCAGAGCTGCAACCACACACATAGAGACGGTTTGCTCAAGCTTCCAATGAAATTTTCCTTTTCTCTGCCCAGCAAAGTAATTTTGATTCTGCTAATTTTAAAATTTACACACATGAGCGCTCCTCATTCTGCTGCATAAAAGTGGTTTTTATTGTGATATTTCCTCTTTTCGCCAGGTCCTGATCCACCATAAATGAAAAATTCAAGGAGTCTCAGAAATAACACTGCGTCACTTTGCCGAGATGCAGAATGTTTTCTAAGATCCCTGTTGATAAGACACTTATTCAAGCTAACGAAATTCAAAATAACACAAAATATGCGTCGTACGTGCGTCGTGCGTACGCACAACAGTGCTGCTTCAAACGTCGCGCTTAGTGGCTCGCTGTGACCGCCAAAGGCGACTGGCAGCATCAGTTTTGTGTGTCTGTTTTTTTTAGCACGAAGAGCGCCTGGAATATAGTCTGGGTTATTGGCATCTTGAAATCGTCCCCTCCGTTCAGTTTACGATCACACGCACATGGAATAGTGCGTCTAAACTTCTCATAATAAGAGCTCGAAAAAACGGGAACCATTGGCAGCCGATGACTCTGCTACTGTTTGCTGAGCGACTAACGATCAACCTTGTGGATTAAGAGACACGAACTATCGCACTTAGATGCAGACAGGAAATACTAGACGCACAGCCAATCCCGCTCCCGAAATGATCCCGCTCCCCGGGCGCTGCCCATCGCTTTCGCCACAGTGATAAAGTTGTGGACGCCTTTGCCGCGATGTCTCTTCAGCCTTGTGGCTCAACCAGCCGCAGCAAATATTGACGGGATATCCCGAATTACGCTCAAAATACAAGCAAGCGTTGGATACGCAAGGTGCGCGCTACCGCCTTTTGTCTGGTCATCGAAAGTCACAGCTCACGCCAGTGCCGCCCATCACGTGTAGGTAACGGCCTTACCCTTCGCAATACCTATAACACTAAACGACACACATGGGCTTCCACACGAGAGCTGCGATTACGTTGATGGCTTTATGTGGAGATCCATGCCGCTAGACCACATCGCTTTGCCATTGCAATCACTGATTAAAGGATCCGAAGTACTTTCGGCACCGTTATCGACACCAAGATGTTTAAAAAAGTTGGAGAAAGAATATTCAGTGTACATCAGCTAATGTATCGGCAATGAACAAGTGCTTTGACGCTCAACGTACCATAGAGCTAAAAAAATATAAAAACCTTTAATTTTGCATCTTCACCAGCGTTTCTTTTAGATGCATCTGATAAGCATCTAGGCACAGCTCTGGTTCATAAGGTGCGAAAACCACAAGAAGGGGACGTACGTGCTCTGAAGGTAAATAACAGTGCTGTTTTTCTCTTTTTGCCGAGAACAGAATTCAAATCCGAACTTAACACTGCCGTATGAACTGTAACTGGGACACATGTACAGAAATATGCAGGTGCCATAGGCCAAGCCATGTGTCGGTTCCCGGCAGCATGCGGTCGAGGAAGTTTCTTAAATACTCAATTAGTTCCTGCTATTATACCTTGCATAGGATTTTTGCCTTCTAATATTGCAATATTGTCTACGAAGCAGTCATGTTTCGAGCCTGAAATCGGCATGACACGTCAAGATATCGTCTGATAAAGCAGGCTTTATTTCTCGCATTCCTGCGTTGAAATAGGTGTTGTCATGAGCGTGCGAGCGCAGTAGTAAGCAGTATCACAGACCCGGCGAAAGCACCGATGCTGACTCATGAATTTACATTAAAAACCTGCCCGTAAAAAAAAAAAAAACGCTCACAGGACCACTTTCAAGCAGCCTGCGCGGCAAGCGGTCATCATCCGATCGACCGGACAGCGTCTTTTCCGGCATTGATGAAATCTACCCGCGATTCGCTGAAGCTGGAACAGGACTGCCATCTCTAAACATTTCGCAAGGTGCAGGACGAGCTGTCACTCACAATGGCGGCCAACTTGTTAATGAGGCTACATATGGCGCTCAACACCCTGACACCAGTGCAACGGTGGGTTCTGAGCAGCATCAATATTCCTTCAAGAGGCGTCCGTGCAAAGGATCCCAGTGACGATATGCGAAGATATCTTCTTAATCCAACCCTATGAAGAGTTCCTGCGTTGCGTAGCGTATATTGATGGCTGGCTGCTGCCGCTGCTGCATTTATGGACGTGGAAGTTGTACCGCCTCCGCGCAGCACCGACGCTCGGCGACTGCGTCGCACGGTTGGAGCGCTTGGCGTCTGCTCTGCGAATCGGCCCCTATAACACGGTACTCGCTTGGGCTGTCGATACATTCGCCGTCCATGCCTGTCTGCTGGCGGAATACCAGGAAGGCTCGTCCTTGCAGCTGAATATCGTGTACGTGGTCCTTTGGCATGGACGACCTCTTGTTGCTTTCCACTCATTGGACTCAGTGCTGCGGCGGCGAGTGCACGCTGTTCTCCGAGGCGAGTTGAGCGACGACTCCGCGCCGGCGCCGGACTTCCCGCCCGGCCAGTTCGTCATGGTCTACCGCGTCGCTGCATGGCTTCTGGATGAAGCATACCGGAGGCCACAACGCCAGCAGCACGTAGAGGTTGAGGTACATCGGATAGCAGGTGATGAAAACGCATAATCTATGTCTTACTTCGAAGGCATTAGATCTCATCGTGAATGAAACTATTCCTCATGGTGCTTCTTTCTAGTGATTCGTACTCCAAGTGATCATATTGACAAAATGATCCGGAAGCTTTCTCGAGTTTGTAGAAGACAAAGCTGACCTTATGCAAGGTGCGCATTATCGAGTCTATGCTGAAGATATCAGCTCAATTTACAGCATTTTATTTCTGACGATGCCTTCCAGGACGGCCACACAAACACCCAACGTTTGATTACAAAGAGTTTCCATATCACGTAAGAATACTTTTTTATGCTCATGGCACTTTTAGCCGCTGCGGTGGCTCACTAGTTATGGTGCTCGAGTGCTGACCCGAAAGGCTCGTTTCGATCCTGCCCACGGGAGTCGTATTTCGATGGAGGCAAAATGCTGGAGTGTACTGTGCCGTGTCATTTCATGTTAAACAACTCCAGGTGGTCGAAATTACCCGGAGCCATCCACTACGGTGGCCCTAATGGTTTCAGTCTGTTTGGAAAGTAAAATCCTATAAAATCACGAAACCAAACTTTGTTATTAGTTTTAACTGGATTCATGCTTGCTTACGTCGTATCGCTGCCTTCTTTCTGTTCGTCATGGGAATAACTTTATCTTGCGCGTGCCTGATGAACTGCTGGCTGTGATTCATAAGAATCAGGTTGATTCTGCAGTGTTCGCTACAGATGGCGCAGATTATGTCTGGGGTTTAGGTTGTTCTTGGTGATAAGCATTCAGTGTCGCCTTCAGGTTCGCCCATTTAAATGTACTAAGCCGACACATATGCTATGTCCCATACCTGTACTTTGTGTTGTGGCAAATGTAGACACAAATAAATAAGGTGCTCTCGAAGTATTCATTAGCCTGCTATTGTGCTTATATAAGTTATGGCTTCTCGCTCAAAGAAGCAGATAAAATCGCCCCCAGGCAATTTCAGATGTAGTATTTACTTATGTTCGTAGAGTAGTTTTATATTCAATAACATCCTTTGCTACTTTGTAGGAAAATTGTGTTCATGAACCGAGTGCATATATTTTATTGCTTGCATTTGTCGTTTGCATTCGTTCTATTTTTTATTCATTGCAGTTTGTATGAAATGACGCTACTGCCAAAATTGTTTACGGGCTTTGTTAAGCCGTCTTCCTAAATATTTGTCAATGCGGCCATTAACAATATAAAGCACTGAAAAATAAAATTTCATTTCATAATTGTATTCCCAGCGATCCACCTAAATACAGACACATTCTCGCTACTGATCGGAATAGGCAAGACTGAAGCAGTTATTGCCACAAAAAATCTGCAGACTGATAGTTGCATGCTGTTGGGTACTTTCTATGATACAAAATATTCCAGTAGAAACATTATCATTAACACTCATTGAGCACCTTTATTTACCCTTTGCCAACATTCATAAAATGTCAGTAGGTTTTTTGGAGAAAAAGCATCCAAAAATATTTTCACCACCCTTGTGTAAATGGCGATTACTAGTGAAGTGGTTACCTCGGCATTCGACTTCATCGTAAACCTGCGAATTAACGATAGAAGGTCATTTTTTTTATCAAAGTCCTCAACAAGGGCAAAAATAAACCTGTAGGCTTCATTCAGGCTGAACTGATGTTGCTGAAAGCATGGTCTAACTTGGTATCTTCTACATTTGTGGCACATCGTCTCGTTGGAGAGCGTCTTACCTAAGGTTGTGCAGCTACTTAGAAGCGCCTCAGCTTACAAAGCTGTCTACGCCGATTGTACCACCTGCGGTTGCGCTCTAGCCTGTTTAGCCAGCGCTACGAGCGGATTCTCGGCTGCATAAAAAGAAAGTCGTTGCTTGGTCCCTCTTGGCAGCAATGGCGGCACTCTGAGCAGAGCCTTACGAGTATCTTGTATGTTTGGAGATTAGCGTACAGCATTTGTGTTAAGCGGAACTTGTTGCGTTTTGTAACTATCACCGCAGCCACTCTGACATTGTGTTGCTTTCTTTCCTAAACGTGCCAGTTATATAGTCAATTTCCTATGTCTGTAAAAATCGAAAAACCTCGACACTGACTGAGAAAATAATTTCGGAAAGAGACTACAGTGACGCGTAAGTTGCGTTCCAGTGAATTACGCACGACAGCGACAATGAGCAGCAATTCCCCCGCAGGAAGAATCCACACTAACTTGCAAGTATGTAAGATAAAGAGTAAGCCAGTGCTCATACGGCCGCCATTGCTGCGAAGCAGAGGCACTGAATGGGGACGGTATTTCTATGCAGCCTAGAACAGCTCGTTGCAGTAGAACGTGATTATGTAAATATTCTCGAAAACTAACTAAAAGGAATAAGCACTGCGCCAAGAAGTTATGTTATTTGCTTGAAATCTAAACTTTTTTCCGAGGAGCCAAATAAGGCACTAAGAATGTCACAACACTGCAATATAATCCAGATGTGATGCACTGAAGAAGCGACGTTCTCATCTGGAGCAACTGCTTGCAGTTCTGCCACAGTATTCCTGGAACAAAAACGCTGAAATTAAGGTGGTGTTCATGATGCTACGTGTTCAAGAAGAACAAGACTAGCACGAATGTAGTTGCGCAGTTCAGAACTCGAACAAAGCATGACACCGTGCTGGTGAAAACAAGGAGAAAAACTTGCAGCAGAAAATGTTGGCTATAGTTGTTCGCATCCTGTTATTTTGAAGGTACACTTGTGTCCAATACTGAAGAAATTGCTGGACGTACATCAAGTATTGGATATGCACCAGACGTGAAAATTAGCCACAACGCAAAATGGGCAAGTTGTGTCGAAGAAAACTGATTCATCGAGACTTGTTGGTGTCACTTGCATAGCAACCATAGATAAGACAGCCTTGATGTCAAGTTGCCGCGAATACCCATCCCTATCCGAAAATCGATGTGAAAAAATGTTAAATTCTTCTTGCCCTCTTAGGTATAAGCGGCAGGTGCTCAGAGAGAGAGAGAGAGAGAGAACAACTTTTATTTAGAAAGCCTGCAGAGTCGGTTAGGCTCCCTCCAAGCAGGGAGGTGCTCAGAAAACAAAAACTTGCGTCCTTCTTCTATTTTATGTGCAAATTTCGCGTACGAAATGTGAGGAGTGGGAAAACATTTCTGCACAAATAAATTTCGTTTCCACAGTATAAAGATTGCCAAAACTTGGTGTAAAAGCAGTACCGAAGCAATGAACCCCTCTCGCAGCAATATAACTGTGCAGAACTGCACTGATAAACGGGGCGACGGCTTCATGTCCTTAGGAAAACCCGTTCAAATGCCGCATTCGTGATTGGCTTTCGTCGAAAATTACAAAAGGAACCATTCCTGTATGCTATTTGATTTTGGTGACTGCTGAGTACCCTCATGTATGTCGAAATCAGGCGCTCTTTTCCTTTCCCTTGTCTGCCGACTACAACTATAAAACTGAGGCGTTCCGAAGCCGCAAGAATCCATTCTTCGTTATCTACCGGCTTCCTTAAAGCACTGTTTTGAACTTCGTTTTCTCTCTTGATAAATCTCTCGAATGGGTCAGGGAAAACAGGCGTAATCTAGCTTTAGGTAGCGTTTCTAACGGAGACTTTTTACCTCATCTGCTCGTACACGCGGGACCGACTGTAGAGAGAAGATTTAGATGATGACCAATATCATAAATAAACGGGCACGAGTGCCGGCAGTGGCAGCAATTGATGTCTTATTTTTTTGCTGTCAAATTAACCCTGATAATTAAGGAGTCATTAAGGACTAGATACATAATCACCTGCCATATTCAAGTTTATAGCTTCACTCATCCCTTAAAAAAGCAACGTGTGTTTGTTGCGGTGCTATATAGGTGTATGAACGATCGTTGGCTGGAATGTTAGGCTTTGGTTAAGTAATGCAGAAGACACTTATAAATACTCCTTCATTCATTGATTTAATTATGTTAATATCAAAAAGTGGTAGGCTTTTAACAAAGCTAAGCAGAGTAGAAGCGCGAAAGCATGCGTTTAGCCTCTTTGGGTTACCCTTTTGATTTGCTGGTTCGTCGGGACGCCTGACAACGGTATCAGACTCCGTCTAAGCTCTGATTGTGGTTAAGTTTAACTGATCTGTTACCTCTGCAGATGGAAGTTGATGAAGAAGACAATAAGTAATGCACAGCGCGAGAGCGTGTTGCAGTTTAACACGAGGCGCAATTGGCTGTGGTGATGTCATAGTCTCCTCGTAAAGTGGGCAGCGAAGCTGATCTATTCGCGCCTCCGAGTGTTCGAAACCGAATCGCGACAAGCTTCACACAAGCCAGGTGAGCCGGTTAGACCCCACGAATTAGTGCTTTCGCAATAAAATATCACTTCTTGAAGTTTTAGAGCGCAGCTCTTTGGCGTCCGTTCCTGGGTTTCGCGTCGTCGTCGGCGTTGTCGTCGGCCTCGTAACCAGCCCCGCCCCCCTTTCATCCCCCCAGCGCTAGCAGCGACCGACTGATACCGCTGGATGCCGCTGACGCCACTAGAGAGTCAAGATAACGTGACAGCATAGAACACCGTCGCCGCCATGCAGAAAGAGGAGGAAAGGGTCCCCCCCCCCCCCCCGTTCTTGTGTGGCAGATAGGGTGCTCTTCAGTTACCGACGCGCCGGTTATTTCACGTAGGCCCCGGCACGTCGACGAATACGTGACCACCTTCCCACGGCTAGACCTGGTTCTTAGCGCTGCGGAAGCGAGGGTATCATATTGTTTGTGTCGGCATCGGCGGCGTTGTCCCTGAAACCAACTCCGCAGCTGGGGTTGACCCACTATCGGCGTCAGCGTCATCAGTCAGTCGCTGCTATCTCTTCCCTCCTCCCTTTATCGTGTTGTCCGCTTGCTGCGCGCGCTTCTGCCCCCATCGTTTGCCGCTGGGTGTACACGCCGCCCCCCTCCCCCCTCTTCCTGCGAAAAATAAAAAAAAAATTCTGTGATAGCGCATACATGTGTTGCTCGATTTCTTTGCCTCAATCTATCGAAAAGGTGAAACAGCTTATTTGCTGCGCTCAAATTTCGCATTAGGAAGTAACGTAATCGTCGGTAATTTTTTAAAAAGCCTTGCAAAGTCCTTAAAGTGTGGATAGCAGAGGAATAACTTCAAATCACTATACAAAAAATTACCTTTTTAAACCAGCAAAATCCAAACATGATCTGTCGATGACGTTTCAAGACGTGTCTTAATAAGATGTGTCTAGCGGCATGCTTGATATATTGGATAATAACAAACCACTGAGTGGTAGAATATCAGCATATAAATGCATTGATTACTTTGGGTCTCTGAAGATTGCAACATGACCCAAGGGATGTGAAGTGCCTTGTCATTGGAGTCTCTACGCTCTATTCGTGATATCAACGGATTCCAGCGAAATTAAAAGTTTTTTCTGCTTTCAGAAGTAGCAGGAAACGGAACATAGCTTACACTTGTTTTTTTTTAATGAAAACTTTCAGTATGTGTAATGTGCTAAAGTTGAAAGCATTACTTTGTTTCCTCGAATCACTGTTCATAAGGGCTGATAGTATGAACATCTATCAGACTGCCACCCAGTATCTGTTCTGCCCAGTTTCTAGAAGTGCTTTGAAAGCCGGCAACCGGCAAACCGGCAAATGTGAAGTTTTGCGGATCGAAATAACCTACTAAAGCTTTGTCACCTTGGATTTAGGAACAAGTTGTCGACAGAAAATGGATTTCTAACCCAAAGAGAATCAATTTTAGAGTACCCTGAGCAGAAGCGTCTCGCATAGTCGTTCGCTCACGTCAAGCGCTCGTTCACATCAGCCAAAAAACAATGCTTGCAAAACTCTAGCAGTAAGATTTTCTCAGAAAGGCTCTTCAGATTATGACAACCTACCTTAGCTCTCGCGTCCAACAAGGACAAGTATACAATGATTTATCGTATTTCACTCATATCAATTCTGCCTTTCAGCTGGATTACGTTTTAAAACCCCATGTTATCCTGAATTTTGCTGATGACATCTAAAGCTCATGGAATATTCCAGATCTGGCATTTGCAGATGACCGCATTCCATTCTTGTCATCTGGACTTGAGGGAAATCGTAAACAAGATAAAAAAATTTCGCACTTTCTTCATCAGTGCCCTGAATCCAATTCACTGATCATAAAGCCTGAAAAAAACGAAATCTGAGATTTGTTATTCTCATAAACAACTGAGATATGTCCCTTCAGTATGGGAAAGATCCGGTCACTACGCCATAAGTAATTGCTGCCCTGAAAGTAGTCGCCATTATATTATGAAATTATTTCATGGTGACAAAAAGTATTACAATGATTCTTTCTTCATTCCTCAAAGCTGCCGGCAGGCGGCTTTATCGCTTTCCTGTGATGCATTACACGCACCAAACACGCTTTGCAAGACAGGCACGACTGTAGCACCAAGGCGAAACCAATGCTACGTTGCGCGACACTTATGATTAGCTTGACTATCGTATCTCGAAAGTTCGTTGTCAGCTTTATATCAGTGCGGCTGAAAACTGCTGCCATTCTGATCGCCGACTTCCGTGCATGCTTCTTGCTAGGGCGCCCGCAGAGTCATTCAGTTCTTTGAGAAGTTAGGTCAGCCCATAAACAGTTTATGATTGGAAGCAGCTTTCGCTACCTTCCTCACAGCCCGCTACCTTGCTCACAGCCGGACTCCCATCGCCCCTTATTCATATCTGGTAGATCTACTAACGAATGTTGTCGTCACCTTCACCACCCCACACCCGTCGAAGCAACCTGAGCTATTCAGAACCAGGGGAATCCGGAAAAGCCTCAGAAGCTGTCTGAAGCGAATACGAAATGCGAATCAGGTTGTCTCCAGATGCGTTCGCGTAAATACGGACGACTTCGGGACCGCAAGCGAGCACAGAAGCACTCAACACCGCTTACGTAAACGAATACTATACTAGCCTCTTTAATTTTGCACCAGCCCTGATTGTCGCTATTATTCAAGGGTCCACTGGGTGACGATCCCGAAAAATGGCTGGACAAACTTTAACGCTTGGTCGGATTCAAAAGTTGGTATCGCCATACCTAGCAAATCGATAGGCTTTAAAATATTATGCAGAAAATCGAAGCAATGGTCAACAGCCTCGCAAGAGAACAGCAGTTCACAATTGGTAGCGCGATGCTGGAAGTGGTGAGATATTAAGTCTACTTAGGGCACGTAGTGGCCGCTGATTGGGAACGTGAGCGAGAAATAACTAGAAGATAAGAATGTCATGTAGAACATATGGCAGGCTCTCACCGATCATGAACGGCAATTCACCAACATCCCTCAAGAAAAAAATATACAAGAGCTATTACTAGTACTAACCTATGGGAAAGAAACGTACACGCTATCGAAAAGGGTTCAGCTTACGTTGAGGACAACGCAGCAAGCAATGGAAAGAAAAATTATAGGAGTAACGTTAACAGAAGGGAAGGCGGCAGAGTGGATGAGCAAAACAAATGGGGGTTGATAATATGCTATTCGGAATCAAGTGGAAGATATGGGTGTGGGCAGGGCATGTAAAGCGCAGGCAAGATTACCGCAGGTTTTTAAGGGCAACGGACTGGATTGCAAAGGGAAGGCAAGCGCAGTAAGTGGTGGAAGAATGTTAGGTGGGCGGATAAGATTAAGGAGTTTGTGGGGATACTGAGACCGCAGTTGGAAAAGACAGGGTTAATTGAAGAGATATGGGAGGGTCTTTGCTCTGCAGCTAGCGTAGTCAGGCTGATCATGACGATGGTCGGACGAAAGGGGGACACGTCTTCTTCTATCTAAAAGGCTCAGCCTGGACATAGTACACGACTACGAAACTCCTTGGCGACGCGGATATGATTCTAACAGGAGTTCCTGGAGACTTTTACGGCCATATTCTGCAAAGAAAGGGCGCAGCTGCTTCTTCTGTCCCGTATCCAACAGCCAGATGAAACAGACGTTACGTACATAGAAGTGTTGTGCCAGCTATTTGGACGCCCAGACCTTAACAACATATAAAATAAGATGTGTTCTTGATGAGGGGCATCAGAGAACAACTTATAAAGGTTCTTATCCGTGCTCGTACGATAGCTCGAAAACCTTCTACAACGGATGTCGGGACTATGAGCAAATGCAAGCAGCATCCTCCACGAGCCAAGCAGATACTTCAATGACCACCAATTACAGTTTACGGGACATCATACGCGAGAACGTGCGGGAGGAGCTTCACCACCTGCTGCTGTCTTCTTTGCCGCTTCAGGTTGCGTCGCATATGGACAGGTTCGTTAAGTTGAATACAAACAAAGATTCCAAAATAAGTGCCTCATGCTATGGCACTTATTTATTATGCTGTGACACTATGGCACGCTGCGCAGCGAAAGGCGTAATTTTGGTCCCAGCCTCGTGCCCTACGCATCACCTTCACGTCCACGGCCAACCACCCGCCCACCCATGCTTCAGCCAGCCACGTCTGACATTTCAAGTGCAGTTGACCAGGCCGACCTCACCGCTTCTGCTGCGGTGAATCCACGCATATAATACGTCACTGCCCATACTAAGAACGGTTTTAGTTTAGTTTTGTAGGGCTATTGTAAGAGGGCTGGGACGAACGCCGTCCTGGAGTGCCCCAAATATTTTGACCACCTCCGGTTAATTAGCATGCGCTGACATCACACTGTACACGCACATCTAGCATTTCGCCTCCATCGAAAATTAAGCCCCGCTGCCTGGATCTAACCCGCGTCTTTTGCGCCAGCAGCCGTGCACCATAAGAACTTAGCCACCATGGCGTCTTCCGTACCAAAGAATGGCCCTTGCAGGCTTCGCATGCGATGCAACCGGCACCTCACCCCGGCCAATGACCTGGCGCGATTCTCAACTACCTACGCCATAAATATTACGTATCCAATCGTCCTCGAACGCCATCGTCGTCAGCTGCACGGTTTACATCGTCACGCCGCAGCTACGCAGCGAATGCCCGTGGAAGGCTTCCAAGCTCTTTTAGGGAATCTAAACAAAGCAACCTGTGGAGGTCAGGTTGCTTCCCAACGATGCGACGAAGTATCTCCACAGACCACTTCGCATGAAGACACCGCGTCCACTACGCCGACGCCTGGTAGAAATACAAGCTCGACCACGGCGAGAACCAACTTGAGAACGACGCCACCACCAAGACAAGCCCCGCGGACACGCGAAAGCCACCATCCACAAACTCGATGAAGTTGTAACCGAGCACCGAGAATGACGTACAACGGAAGAGCCAGGACATCTGACTTGAAACCAGCTATGGACGGGCGTGAAGTCCCCGCATGAGTCGACACAGGAGCCATTTATTTGGTGATGGTTGGAACATTGCGCAGCTGAGGAATGTCATGACTGCTTGAGACGGCCCATCAGTCCGCACCGCTGGAGGTCAGATTATTACACCATAGGGGCGTTGCTCTGCGCGAGTGACCGTCAACGTACATACCTATCTTGTGACCATCGCAGTGCTACCGCAATATTACCGTTCCACCTTCCACATGGTTTGTGCGTGCCAGCCAAGCTCACCTTTCCGCTCGCCAACCCCGCCAGAGAGAACTGGGCGGCAGCTTTGCTCGGTTGTCAAGACCTCAAGGCCAAAAAAGCCTTGGTTCAACGAACACGGGCAGCGTTGCTTGCCAATGGAGCCCCAGAATAGGGCTCCGCATATTATTGTGAGGAGAAGGGGCCAATAGGGCCCTACCCAATCACCTCACTGTAGATATTAAATGGATTATTGGTTGTGAGGAAAGGAAATGGCGCAGTTACTTCTCAAATATGTCGGTGGACAACCGAACCACGCCGTAGCGGAAGGGATAAAGCAGGGAGTAAAAAATAAAGAGAGAAAGAGGTGCCGTAGTGGAGGTATCCAGAATTATTTCGATCACCTGGGGATCTGTAACGTGCACTTACATCGCGCAGCACAAGGGCGCCTTTTTGGGTTTCGCCTCCATTGAAACGCGGGCTACAGGGAGGAAAGCAATGAGAATCACACTTATCGCATAATAATATATTTTATTCACTTCAGGTCGTAAATACATGCTCTAGCCCGCGTAAGCGTTATCTCTTGTGTGTGTGGCTGGTCACTGGGGGCGTGAAGTACTGATTCAGCAGTGAATAAAATGCACAAACAAAAGACATAAAAGCACGACGCAGATGTAGACTGAGAAATTGCTTCCGCGATACAAGGCGACCAAATGTACGATGAACGTGCAGTACAAGAAAGTATTCTACCTTTCAAGAAAACTCCGGTGCGACAGCGTGTGAACATATGACATAACCACTACCTTTCTTCCTTCTTCCGAACCCTTTTCCAGCCCTGAGGTGTTTGCAAACGATTTCAGCGCACGGAGGACTTTGCAGCACTCGACACGATGACTGAATACGGCAAACCAGCTTCTCTACATCTGTCTGCCTGAGCTAAGACACTGGACATTGTTCTGTTCTAAACAACAGACAGACGCTTCTGTGGCAGCAATGCAAAAAGCTCTTTATTCGAGGCAGCAGCGTACTTTTATAGATAACGCTGCATGCCGGTCAGGCACACGTCATTTCCGGTACAATCTCATCAGACCGGCTGGCCGATACAGAACAGACATCATTTCATCATTTCCGGATCGGCGGATCTCGATATGTGCACCGACCGAGCCGAAAGGCATGACCGCCGCTGTTCACCACTGCGAACAGCCTGCTTATATAAACAGTTTATTCTCTACCAGTTCTTTCTGAGCCAAGAGCGAGGCAACCGGTGGAAGTCCTACCTTCGTCTGCGGCTGCTGATAAACGAGCTGAAATGGTAGAGGCACAGCGCCGTCGCCGCCAGTATCCAGAAGTGCGTGCCGCCGAAGCAGAAGCTCATCGTCGCCGCCGTCGAATTCTTTGCCTCAGTACATCGAAAAGCTGGAACAGCTGATGAGCAGCGCGTATATTTTGCATTAGGAAATAACGTAATCGTCGGCAATTTCTTTTTGGCACACCTTTCTGCTCTGCCTGTCTAACACATTGATCGTGCTTTGCAGTTCATGTTGTGACTTAATTAGCAAGGCAATGTCATTTGCGATTCGCAGGTTAATAAAGTATTCTGCCCTTACTCTTACCCCAAACTGTTCCTAATCCAGGCGTCGGATCACCTTCTGTAAACGGGCGTTGAATTGCAGATTACATAGATATTCTTCATTAACTCTTATCCCCAACTGTTGCCAATTCGGGCTTCGGAATACACCCAATAAACAGGCGGTGAATAGTGTTGGCCAGAGCGTGTCTCCCTGCCTGACACCTTTATTTTTCGTAATTTTATTGCTGACTTTATGGAGGACAGTGGTAGCTGTGCTGTTGATAATGATACCTTTCAATACTTTTGCATAACACTGTTCTACACCCAGGTTCCACAATGCCTGCATGACAGCTAAAGTTTTTATTAAGTCAAATGTTTTCTCGTAGTCAACTACGGCTATATACAACGGTTGGTTATATCCTGCGCATTTCTTTATCATATAACTGATAGCGTGATTATGGTCTGTTGCGGAGTATCCTTTACGAAAGCCTGCCTGATCATTTGGAAGATTGAAGTCTATGGTTGTGCGGACTTAATTAGCGATTGCCTTAGTAAATACTTTGACACGCAACAGAGATTAAGGTGATCGGTCTGTAATTTTGTCAAGTCACTGACGTCACCTTTCTTATGAATTAAGATAATGTTAAGCTTCTGGTGCGCTCGAGGTCGCAATGCAGTGCGTATACAGGGTTTGGAGATTTTCTAGCACAATCTCCCCTCGGTCCTTCAAAAAATCTTGTGTTACCTGATCCCCACAAACTATTTCCCCCCTTTGTATTGCTCCTACTGGTTTCTTTAATTCCTGGTTAAAGAACTTCAGACGGTCGAAATTCCGGAGCCCTGCACTCTGCCATCCCTCATATCCTGTCTGACTGCGCTAGGTACTGTACAGAGTTGTGAACTATTCTGCCATTTTAACTATTTCATCCATATTGCTAATCGCATTGCCCTCTTTGTCTCTTGACGCATAGAGGTGGTTTTTACTCATGCCTAGTTTGCTCTTCCCAACTTTTAGGCTCCCTCCGTTCATTGGAGCGTGCTCGATTGTCTCCATATTCAACTTTCTTATGACGGTTACCTTGCGCTTATTTATTAAATTTGATAGCTTTGATAAATTCGATAGTACTCGGAAAAGTGTTGGGGCTGGGGATCAAAGCGCTGCTGCTGAGCAAAAGTGCTCGAGCTGATGAGTGTTCGAGCTGAGTCTATGCAATGCCGGCTACAGCGAACAACGCTTAAGTTCATGGAAAGCTTGATGTTACCCAGCTTCCAATTAAAATGGCACATCTAACCTCGTTACCTGCGTCAAGGGCCCGGCGATGCAAGAAATGTTCTTTACAAATCGTCCGTAATACGAGCAAAGCCTCGTGAATCGCCGCACAGCTTTCTTATCAGTTGGCTGTGGAAACGGCGGTTTTCTTCGGGGCAAGTTGTATTTCCTTGTTGCTTACGGTCTGCCCTAGAAACAGCAGCTTCTCGTAAGCAAACTGGCACTGTTCTGGCTTCAAGGTCAGCCTTGGTGTCTTCATTGCCTCTAACACAGTTCGCAGCCCTTTAAGACGATCGTAAAAGGTCGATGAGAAGAATACCACGTCATCTAACTACACGAGACAAATTTGCCACTTGAGGCATGCCCATACTCTGTCCAACAACGAACGTTGCTGGAGCAGCACGAAATCCGAGTGGAATTACCTTGAATCCGTAGAGGCTGTCGAGCATTATGAAAGCAGCCTTCTCACGGTCGCTTTCATTGACCTCGATCTGACAATACCCGATTTTTAAGTCAATGAGTGAGGAGTATCTGGCATCGCACAGGCGGTCCAGTGTATCGTGGAGGGGGGCAAGGGGGTAGACATATTTTTCGTCACACTGTGTTGACCAACACTGTTTAATCAGTGGTAATCGACAGAAAACCTGGTATTACCTTCCTTCTTCAAAAGGGGGACTAGCTGTATGACTTCGTCGCGAAGTATTTCTCCCGATCGGTCCCGGATGGCTTCCTAAGCTCACGGCGACAAATGGCAGGGGCTTTGGCGGAGAGGCCGGGTGTGCTACCTGGTTACAATGCATGTTTGGCAATCGGCGTTTGTCGTACTTTGGGTGGTGACAAGAATAACTCGCTGTAACTTTGAAGCAGTCCGAGCGTCTCATTTTGTTTGTTTCTGTGCAGGGCTCAGTTCGCGGCGAAAACAGGCTCGTGACCTTTCTGAGGGGAGCCTGCTGGAGCTCCATCGGAAAGGTCGAAGGCGTCGTGAACATGTTATATTTAGTCTAATTTCATTATTTTCATTATATTGCGTCCTTTGTTGACGTAACGGATCCTTCGCTGAAGTTCATCAGCATGACTTCAGCTTGGCCATTGCAGAAATGAGCGATGCCTCTTTCGATCCCTATCCCTCGGTCCAGAAGCAACTCTGTGTTCTGCTAGATGACAGCGTCGAATTACTTGGCTTACATGGCACCTGTGGCGATGAAGACGCTTGAGCGGGCAGGGAGGCGCTCTCTCTCATACAGGACGCCCAAGCCAACGTGACGCTCCAGAGCTTTCATCGAAGGAATGGCCTTGTCTGTCGAAAGTGTGATGAGCTTGGATCGCAGGTTAATGGTGATCTCATACTTATTAAAGAAATCTATGCCCATGGTCACTTCGCGGAAACAATGCAGTAGCACTGCGAAGACCGAATGATATGTATTTTCTTTGACGGTCAGTCTCGCAGTACATCATCCCGCTAGCATATTAGCATGACCTTCGTGGTTCCTAGGCGTCTTGTCCCGGTATGTGAATCTTTTGTGGAGCGTTTTGTCGATGCTTCTCTGGCTGACGGCGTCTTTCTGAAGTCAGATAGCATCGTTGTTGAGCTCCTGTTTTTATTCAGCATCGCATTAGTGGGTGCGGCGTCTTCATGCGGTGTGGTTGCTGAAGGCTGAAGTGGTTTCCTAGGGAAGTGGTTTCCTAGGGAGTGGTTTCCTAGGGAAGCAACCTCACCTCCACAGTTTCCCCTGCGGGGGCTGGGACACAATCCTGTAACAGCCACGGCGTAGGTGCGACCCTGTGATCAAAAAATGTGGTGGACGGTGACTATGAGGAGACAGATGGCTGGACGGTAAGTACTACGCTCTCCATAGGTAGTCGTCCATTTGCCGCGGTCTCTGGCAGTAGAGCATTCGTGGGACGTCGATGGCAAAACCACGGAGGGCGATCTGTTTGTAGAGCCCGTGACGAAGTATATGTCCGGCATAAGAGCAGTGGGAGCAGAGTGAGCATATCTAGGGAGTCCTCTACTCGTTGCATTTCCTACAGTCGTTTCGTCGCTCGTAAAAGGGGTGTGCGGTAGCTAGGAGGCGTAGTTCTTGGTGCCCATTGAAGGCTTTGAGACGAAGGGAGGGGTGGGGGGAGGTCGCGTTGAGCACAGGACTGTGCACTGCGACGACAGAAGTCTTGGCTTCAGCTTCCCTTTGTGTCGGCGGTGACGGGAGCCAAGTACACGTTACATTGGAGTGACGCGATCTAAGGCTTCTGGTTTGTGATGCCAGCAGTCGGCGCAGTTCTTCCCGAGCAATTTCACGTATTAGATCCCAAAGGTTATCCCCGCTTGCAGCTTTAATACTTAGGAGCTTGCAGACAGCACTCGAAGTGGCAGGTTGTACTACCGGGTTCGGGCGTCACATGCCCAGCTTTCCAAAACATGTACTACCTGCGCCATCTGTCGGCAGTGGCGGCGACACGGCGCGTAACTGAATGGGAAGGGGTACAAAAATATCATAAAACGTGAACAAAAGCACGCACAAAAATGCCCCGGGGATTTGTATAGTGTAGACTTAGATAAGGATTGTGCCAAAGTTTCAGTTTTGTGCTGTTAATACACAAGCTGCCCAGCGCGTTTGAATATTATACGATGCGGCCTATCGGAGAGGGCCACATTTTGCCCATTTTTCGAACTTTAAAACTGTATAGCGCTGTAACACAGGTAGATATCGAAAATGACCCGGGGTTTTAGGTACCCCAACATATGCTGTCTAAAATGGTGTGCGTCGACCTCTCATAGCTTTGATCCAGAAGCTTCCCGAGGCCTTTATATCTGAAACCTGGTAATGCCGAACATATGAAAGATGGCGCCTGGTTGCTAGTTGCGCTGCAGAAATAGTTCGAAGCGATGAATTTCCGTCCATTTTGATGATCATCTTTTTGTCAGGAGACGTATGCCTTATAGAAAAGAACACGTGCGAGAGTTCGAACCTAGTGTATGAACCGGAGTTTTAAACAAAGAAAGTTACTAGGGTGAAAATTAACGTAGATACAAAAAGTATTTGTGGGTGTTCATAATGCTTCGCGAGTTGTCAGCCCTGTGCTATTATTCAAAAAGTTTATTTGCGTCTGTGATTATGGTAGAATAGGGCATGAGAGCTAGCTAGTTTGAAGTTGGATATTCATGTTACTTTGGAAGAGCGTAGCGGCAACCAAACGGCAGGCATCAGAAAGTGATGTCGGTTGGAAGTGTTTGAGTTTATTCTCATAATGCTGGTGTAAGAAGTTTGATGGAGCTTTACTCGGAGACGTTCTGTACCTGTACAGCTTATTACATGTCGTCGGAAGTAATAGAGAATTATAAGTCTAGAAGCAAATGGCCTCCGGTTAAAAGGTCAACTGTCGCTTCCATCTGCTTATAAAGTAGTGATTTGTAGCATTGTCGGAATAAGGTGACTGGGGTTTGGACTTGGGGTTTTAACCTTTGTTCAGAACCTTTTTTTGTCAACCGATTTTAATATAGAGTTTTCGTTCCATCACCTCGAAAACATATTAATATCAATGAACAATTTCACGCATTATAACCATTCGTACATTTTTTAAAGAACTATAGGCGACTTCTTTTTGGTGCTCTTTCATTCAAACTTCTTTCATATGCATGCATGACGTATAGCCAGGATCCTATCTGTGGGGTGTCACTGCAGAAATGAGGCTGCGCTTTTGAGTCACCAAAGTTCTCTTGTACCACGAGATACCACCAACTTTGTTTAATTGTTGCGAAGAAAGTGGTGAATTTAATTTTGTCGACTTCTGTCCTTCGAAAAAGCGCTCTTAATGGGCCTCTGCAAGAATGTAGTTTACAAATGGCAGATATAAATGGTATATATAGCGGCTGTAGCATTTCGCTACGCTGCCTGTCGGGAGATTGCATACAGTCGGATAGAGCTCAAGAATTAAGCGGCAAATGCCCGTCAAAGCAGACCCTCTAGCGAATGGCAGCAGCCGATTGCCATGGTGCCGCGGTTAATCCCACCGCACCTCCAACAGTTACAACGCAGGGGCTGGAAGGTGCAAAAGGCTTAACCGCAGATGAACAGGATTAGCCGCGAAGTCATGTCAGTCGGCTGACGGCATTGGCTTGAGGGTCTCCTTTGAGGAACGTTTGCATCTGTACCCTTGAAGCTGAGCTGTAATCATTTTTAAAAAAATAAATTATTCTGTATTACCAGTGTTGGAGATTAGTTGCGTTATCGCTCACAGCTTGCTTTTACGATTCATCTTCCTGCCCAAAATGCAATGAAAACGAATAAAAAATTGATCGCGAAAAGCCAGGTCAAAGGATGTCGAAGGGGAAGAAAAGGTACCACTTAACAGTCTTGCCCAAGCCAATACAAATACTATGTTAAGAATCTTTAAAGAATGAAAACTGGAAACATATGTTAGGATGGGCAATAAAAAAAAGAAACTCTCCTGGGCAAAGAGCATGACGTCAAAGGGACAAGTCACTGTGGGAAAAATCGCCCACTTTTGCTTCTAAACTGGTTTTGTATGTGTCGTTCATTTTCCCCGCGCCTTTCTTCTCCCGATTAGAGACGCCTTGGTATGAAGAGGGTATGAGTAGCACCTGCTGCCCTTCCCGGTCAGAAGCCCCATGATTTGCTCGCCACACCAGAGACACGTGCGCCGATGACGCCTGCCGGGAGAGGTCTATTCGAAGTGGACGTTTTCTTTTTTGGTTCCTACCTCAGCAGTTATGGAAATGCGCAGCACACAGAGGCGGCTCTGGATGCGAGTGAGAAAGGAAGGAACGAGTCTTGGGCATTCTACGCCACAATTGTTACGTGGTGCGGGGGGGCAACCGGTTGCAGGAGGGAGGAGAAGGGGCTCTTGAAGGAGCGTGGCGACGCCTTGCGTTGTTGCGAGTCATACCATGCACTCACTTCCTCCCTATTTCGTTTCCACGAAGCATGAGGCAGGTCTCAGAATTTCGTCCAGTGTTTGCGTTTGGGTAAGCTGAGAAGTGGATTGCAAAAGTGTAAAGCTTTCTTGAAAAAGTGTAAAGCCCCAACGACACATCCTGGGCGCACGCGCTCAGCGTCGGCGCTCTTGGCGTACGTCGGAACTGGCGTCGAAAAGAGCCATGCATCTCCATGTCTCTGGTGCTGGCTCGTTACCCCTCTCGAGTCGAGGGAAATAATTTCAAGCCGTGAAGAAAAGGGGTTGGGGGCGCTGAAAGGACAAATTAAACCGCGAAGAAAGGTTCGGGGAACCTGAAAGAGGCTCAAGCCATGAAGAAAAGAGTCACCGAAACTCCCGCGGTCCTCCAATTGTTGCAAACCGGACCCGGCTTCCGACGCGTACGCGGGCGCCCGTGCGCTGATATCTAGCACGGACATATATCGGCGCCTCGCCGAGGTTCGCTGGCGTCTCCTGCAGTGCACATTCCCACATTGGTTCTGGCGTACGCCCAGGAAGGGCCCGTGGAGTTGGTACTTAAAACTTGGACTGAAATTTTGGTCGTGTTCTCAGGGTACCTTCGTGGTCGGTGCAATCTGGATCACCGGTAGCTCCGTGCGCTCCCTCAAGGAGTTCCGAAAGTAGTTCTTGCGCTGATTCTATTTTTCAGCTTTTCGTTCCACCAGTCCACGTCGTCAGGCACTTCCCACAAGAGATTTCGTTCATTGGGCCTTCATCTCTTCCTATTTGGTGGAACGAAAAATATTTATCTTATAAAAAAGATGCACACAAATAAAACTAGCATAATGCATAGCCGAGTGCGCCATTGGAGAGACATTTAATGGGTAACAATCCTCGCGTCTTGAAGAGCAAACCGTGTGCCCATAGACCTTTCTCCGCAAATGAGCGGTATAACAAAAAAAAACACGACATACAAACACACACAAAAAATTATAGGGGCACCTAAGTAATTCTTATGATGTGTAACTGCGAGAGGACTGCTTTTCGCTGAGTTGTTGCTGGGAACATCGGGGCTGAACGTTCTTTCGCTTCAGCAGCTCGTTTCGCTGCGTTGCGTTGGTCGCGTATTTCATCGGCAGTGAAATGGCGCTTCCGGCCACACTTTGCTGTCTCGCCTGTCGATGTTGACGCGAGCGATTCAACTTGGCTGATGAGGCTCCATAGCAACGGATCCTCATTCACCGAAAGCTGAAGGTCGGCGGCGGCGGGGACTGCCCTTTTGTGTAATATCTAGCCGCGCTTACATGAATACGACAGTGGCACATCGTATTTCTTAGCGTATCTCGCGGAGGCGACACGCAATTTTTTACATATACCACATCAAGTCAGGCGGTACAGTGGCATCTCGCTCAGTGCCTGTAGCAGAGGGGCCAACCGCTCCCATCTTGAGCCTGGTCTGCTTTGTTATACGAGTGAGGGTTATTGCATAACGACCCCAAGAATGCGGTGGGGCGCCCCTAAACCTGTTTCCATTCATCACGGAGGTCGTCTTGCCCTTCTCGGAAGGGGAAAGTCGCACTGATGATGATGACACCACTCGCGTGCAGCGTCTCTGCCACACCGTGCCTTCCAGTCTAGGCAGTTCTGGCCTGTCCCGGCTTTCTGGCTACTTCGGGGTTTTCGCATAATGAGCCAAGTGCCTTGTCACACAGGGACACTACGAAGTGCACTTCTCTTGAACGAATGACACTTTCGGAGCGCGCTGCCCCGCGGCAAAAAGGAGTGCAAACTGGAAATGATGGCAGTGGCGAGGGATGTGGAGCACCTTTAAGAAATTCTTTTTTATTTCACGAAAATACCTACAAAATACAAATTTTTCGCAAATTTAATTACTCCGAGTCAATTTTCAGATTTATTTCCACATATGAACAAATGTTAACGACAAAAAACATCACGATCCGTGCCAAGTAATACCCCTGCTACACGGGAGTTTCGAACGCCTTCCAAGTGATGTCGTTCGAATCGACTGCCGCATTGTGCTTGACTTCAGTCTTTGATTTGGCGTCTGCCCGAAAATCAACGGATGATCTGCCTTGGCTCTTCAGTGTTGTTTCGGCGGTAAGAGGGCATTTCTCTCACCGGTGAGCTCGCACTGTCCCAACACTTTGAAACCCTCTCGATTTCAACTCCTCCACAAGCCGCAGACGGCTGAACGAATTATAAAATTATAGTTTGTCGTTGACATGCGGTTTCAGGGCGTGCACTAAGTCATTTACGACATCTCCAGATATGCCAAATCCATGTTCATTTGTTGTGCTTTTGCCTTCATAAATACGGGAGTCGGGAATAATTCGAGAGGAACTTACGCGCGTGAAGACTTTGTATTCGAATTGTTGGGTTTTAATTTCGTGTATCGTTTCACAGGGGATCTCCCCATGAAGGGGATGATATGGTCATCAATTCTCTGGCGCTCATCTCGTACCACACTTTTCATATTTCGTTTTAGAAGGTATACAACGTTGTGCACCTTGTACAGACGATCGTAGCCCTGTACATCTCTCGGTTTCGCTTGAAAGTTGTCGTTCATGTGCAAACACTGGTGGATGGCCTCGAAGTGATTTCTTGACATCAAGTCAGCCACCGCAGCAAAACAGGTTCCGTTCTGCCAAACCATGCGGAAGTGGGGCATGCGTACTGTTCCTAATAACACAGGTATTGATAAATACTTCCGCATCTGCTAAAATGTGACGCCAATGAAAGGACCATTCTTTTGCGTAGAGAACGAATTCGTTTAGTAGCACAAAGCATCCACCATTCGGGCGTCAGAATGCTGAAAAGTACTCGTAAGGAGTGAGCACATCGGGGGGGAGGGCAGCTCACTTTTCCATGAAGCATCCATGAGTTGCAGGTCTTTGCGTGGCCAATTCAGCGTTGGCTTCTCTTTTTTTTCGTTTCATAGCGGCCATAGATTTTTGACAGGTGCTTGAGAGAACCTTAGGGGGTGCGCTTTGCGCTCCGTTGTTTTCGAGTTCTGGTGCATTGTCTCTCCGAAGGTTAGTGATAAATTCTGAAGGGCAATTATCAAGATAATAATCTTGATCCCTCGTGTCATAGTCTGCATCGTCGGGTTCGCTGTCGACGTCTATATCGGACACTTGCCAACAGGCAAAAAAATATCTCCTGGATCTCCTCGTCCGTGAGGGCCCTCCGTCGTCTCGACTTATGCATCTGAATATAAAGGCATTATTGTTTTCTCTCAATTCAGGCAAGCACAAAAAAGACACATGGAATGAAATTTTCCACTCTGTGAGCAGTTTGTAAATTGCGAGAGCTTGGCGCACTCACATGTCACCCACAAGTGGCCGTTGTTGCTCCTGAGCAACATAATAGTTTGCGCGCCGTGCGCCACGAGGCTGTAAACAATTTATCGATTTCATTGCGCACAAGTGTTTCCCGTCTCACAACTGATGAGCTTCACATACTATGAAGTTTACAAAGAAAGTCTAGTTGCTGATAAGAAACAAAGTATCTCACGTTGTGTAGCAAAGTGCGCTTTGCTCCTCGGAGTCGAAAAAGTTAGCTGCTGTTGTGAAGACTGGATGAGTGCTGCCCTCTGGTTTTTAACTATACAAGCAAACGCATCTTGATAGTTGTGCTAGATGGCACTGCTATACCAAAATCGCGCGATGTCCCACAGAAAAAAAAAAGATTTTTGACTTGCTCCAGAGCAAGGCTGGGCACCAAAAGGTTAACGTAAAAGCGAAATGTTCAACCAATACAGTTAGCCCTAATTTGTCGCATCGCATCATGCAATTCTGCACACATTTTTTATGTGTGTCTGTAATAAGTTGTCTTTTTCGCCATGTTGTACTCTGGACTTAGTATGAAATTGAAATCTCGTGCACTTATGGCACCTGCAGCGAGCTGGCATCTGCAGAAGAAGAGTAAGAAGAACATGCCTGGCCGCAGAACGCTTCGCGCAAAAAAATATCTCCTGGATCTCCTCGTCCGTGAGGGCCCTGCGTCGTCTCGACTTATGCATCTGAATATAAAGGCATTATTGTTTTCTCTCAATTCAGGCAAGCACAAAAAAGACACATCGAATGAAATTTTCCACGAAGCGTGCGTACTTGATCCCGTGTGACCCACCCAAAGCTGCGAGCTGCGGTACCTCGGACTGCCTGCCTATCTGCTTTGGTTCCTGGTGGTGCCGGGCGTTTCTGTTTGGTGAGGCCGTTCCACATTCGGGGGTTTTTTGGTCAGGATTCAGGGTAGCACTGTAGATTTGAGTAATGTGAGGTTGCCTTTGCGCCGGCTGTAGGCATGGCTTTCACCTCCCCGGGTGGGGGCTCGGCAGCCTGGTTCGCCAGTCTGCCGGTCGAAAGCTTGCCTCTGACTTCATTTGGGAGGAATGGTGTAGATGCAATTCCGGTGGCGCTTGTACCGTTAGGTGATGGAGTACTAAAAATGAAGAATTCCAAAGCTATCCAGCACGAACTGAAGAGTCTGTCAAATCACTATCTCGACATCTCTGAAGTGCGACCTTTCGGGAGGCGTGGTATTCTTTGCAAGTCGGCAAACATTGAGTGTGTGTCGGATCTGCTCCGGTGTCGTACTTTTACTGCAGTTCCGGTTAAGGCCTTCATTCCGGAACAGCTTGCGTGCACCAAGGGTATTGTCCGTGGAGTGGACCCGTCATCATCCGTACAAGAAATTCTGGAGGAATTCCAGGACGCAGGAGCTGGGGTTATTTCTGTATACCGCTGCTCGCGCGAGGTCGCAGGAGTGCGTGTTGCTACAGAGTCGGTAATTAGAACTTTTGCTGGTCGCACCTGCCCCTCTGAGCTGAAAATATGGCCCATTGTATATCGCGTGGACCCGTTGCAACCTCGTCCTCTGCAATGCACAAACTGTTGGCGATTTGGACATAGTGGTAAAGCCTGCAAGTCGGCGACTAGATGCCGGGTGTGTGGTGAAGGTCACTCTTCCGACAGCTGCACTGCTGGTGAACCCGTCTGTTGCTTGTGCAGTAACGCCCACAGTGCTGATGATGCCGCTTGCGAAAAACGGTCACAGGAGCAGAGTTTATTGGAATTAATTGAGCAAAATAGATGTTCCCGAGCAGACGCTCATGCGCTCCTTAACCGCAGAAATCACTCTTACGCCAGCCTTGTGCGTTCCTCTACTCCCGACCTTGAAGCCACGCTGTCTGCAAAGATTGTGTCAAGCGTCGAAAAAGCACTGTCAACTGTGGTAGAGCGTATGCTCAGCAGCTTTACTCAGGCTTTGTCTGAGATTGCTGCGAGTCAGGCAGTTTGTCATCCCCCACCTGCTGTGCCGCCAGTGGCAACTTCACTTCAACCGTGTGCTGAAAGTTCGATTGGACCATCATCTTCCAATATACCGACTCCCGTTGCACCTCTCGATAGCGTCCCAGTTAGTCTTCCTCGCAGCAGTGTCTGTACTACTGATGTGGAAATGACCTGCCCTACACAGAAGCGTCGTGCTTCCACCTCTCCCTCTAAGACCTCCGTTCCCCAGTTCAAGACTAGAAAAGGGCCTGCTAAAGTCTCCTCGAAGTCTGATATGCTAAAGGAGGCTGTTTCAGCCTCTATTCTCGACTAGTTATCATGGCTGGTGTAAAGGTTCTACAATGGAATTGCCGATCTCTTGCTTCTTCTCTTACAGATATAAAACGTCTTTTATCTTCTCATAATCCAGATTTAGTGCTCTTACAAGAAACGTGGCTCTCATCTGTAAAATCATTTTCATTAAATAGGTTTCGTGTTTTTCGAGCGGACCGCATACATGGTAGGGGCGGTGGGTTAGTGACCCTGATTTCTTCAAAACTGTGTCACCGCGCATCAATTAATAAAAAAGGTTATGCTTCCCGACTGCGAGCTCTTAGCTGTTGATCTTATTTTGCCGCACTGTGCTCCTGTCACAGTTGCTAAGGTATATTATCCAGCAGGAGTAAACAGAACAGACCACCTGGACAGCTTGCTTGGCAACTATAATAGGGTCATTATTGCTGGAGACTTTAATTCACATCACGTTGTCTGGGATACCTACACTGACTCTCATGGTCAGATGTTATGGACATGGATGTCGGCAAATAATGTGCGCTGCTGCAATTCTCGGGCCATAACCTTCATCCGTGGAAATTCGAGTTCAGTTCTCGATTTGTCTTTGGCAGCAGGTGGGGTAGGTATAGGGGCATGGTACACAGTTGACAGTGGTACGTCTAGTGACCACTTGCAAATTATTTTCACCATCTTGGTGCGCTCACTCCATGGGCAGGGTTCTGCCCGAAAGTTAGTTAATCTTGCAGCCTACAAATCGTCTTTGCGCGCTTCCCTTTCATCTGATGTTTGTTCCAACGGAAACGACAGGGCTCAGCGAGTGTTTCATTCTGTTTTGAAGGCTACAGAGAGTTCACAGTTCATTGTGCGGTCGGGTGTTAGCAATAAATCACCATCCCCATGGTGGAACGCTGCGTGTGAGACAGCCTTCCGCCGTAGGAAAGCAGCATGGAAGAGCCTTTCGCATAATCAGAGCCCTGCTAATTGGATCAACTATAAATTTTTCTCGGCTTCGTTTAAGAGAACAATAGCAAAGGCAAAGGATGACTACAATCAAAATTTGAATACCTATTTGTCAGCCCCAAACAATAGGAAGGCTCAGTACCGTTTTATGGAACGGAATATCCACTCCTCATCAATGCAGTTAACAAGCTCGGCTGTACTGTCTCCACATGAGGCGAAAGATGAGTTAGAGCGAATCGCACAAGGGCTCGCGTTACGCTTTCAGGAGCAGCGCAGAGTGCCCCTGTTCGACCCCTTCCCCAGCTCAGACTATGTGGCGGTTGATAAATCAGAACTACTAACTGTAGTTTCTACGATGCAATCTTCGGCTCCGGGTTTAGACGGTGTTACGGTCGGTATGTTGAAAATCTTAGCTGAAGAATTCACTCAGGACCTTCTCGATCTGGTCAACGCTTCATTGCAAGCTGCATGGCTGCCGCACTCCTGGAAGGTGGCGAAAATAGTATTACTCTTAAAAGATTCAAAAAAAGGATTCCATCTTGATAACATTCGGCCGATAGATCTAACATCCAATCTGGTAAAGCTCGTGGAAAGAATTGTGCACAGGCGCCTGTCAAAGCATGTTTCAGAAATTAATGCATTGTGTCCAGCCCAGATTGGCTTTCGCCGCGGATGCTCAATATGGTCTGCCCATGTTGATTTAGAGAGCAGAATCCGCCTTGCTATGCGCAAAAACGAAGTCCCAGCGTTAATGACGCTTGACATTGCTAAAGCATACGACAGTGTTGAACATTCTATCCTTCTCACGAAATTGTCAACACTACACCCGCCGTACTACGTTTATGCGTGGATCCGTGAATTTTTAGCAGGACGGCAGTTTTTTTGCACTGACGGCTCCTTCAGTTCAGACACCTACGCCCAGACCAGAGGTGTGCCACAAGGTTCTGTGCTTTCGCCACTTCTTTTCAATATTCTGATGTGTGACATTCCCATCCACCCTGACGTTGCAGTTTACGTTTATGCAGATGACATTGCCTTCTTTGCCTCGGCAACCGAGATCCATGCCCTGTATCGTTGTCTTCAGGCTTACCTCAGTGCTCTCGAGGTTTGGCTTAATAACATTAATCTGGTGTTAAATGTGCATAAAAGCAGTGAGTTAGTTTTTCAATCTAACATGCCTTTATATATATCGTTACAATATCGCACGGACAGTATACCGCAGGTGGAATCCTTGCGCTATCTAGGCGTAATTTATGATGCTAGTATGGACTGGCGGCCCCACATCAAGAGTAACGTTGAGAAAGGAGAGCGTGCGCTGGGTCGGCTACTTCGAATAAGCAATAGGAGATTTGGCATGCGTCGGGACACACTCCTACTCCTTTACAAAGCCTATGTCAGACCCATTTTGGAATTTGGCTGCATACTCTTTTCTGGGTCCGCCAAATACAAGCTCTGTCCGTTGCTGCTGTTAGAAAGGCGTGCCCTGCGCCTCTGCCTTGGCCTCCCTCAGTCAGTTTCCACCGCAGTTCTGTACCTGGAGGCTCGTATTCCCGACCTTAACTCTCGTTTTCAGCTATTAACTGTCAGGACTTTCTTACGGGCATTTGAGTCTGCTTCTGGTGTGGCTACACCTATTTTTGTTTCCCACCCGGCTCTCTTTTTTAGTCATCATTGGCCAAGGTTTCGCCTCCCTCAGGTCATTTTTACTCAAAACCTTTTAACGGTCATTGGTATAGATCTCAGTTCTGTGTGTAGAGTAGGTTCTGTAACGTCCCCTCCGGATATTGCTTTTGATTATATTTTCCCACCTAATGCAAAGCATCTGCCGTCCAGGACCCTACTTAGTCTCCTCTCAGAACACCTTGACTCTTTCCCCCACCACAGTGTGATTGCTACAGATGCGTCCGGGGCTGGCCAGAACGCAGCCGTTGGCATTTTTTCTGAGGATCTCTCTTGGAGTTATTCACTTCGAGTCCCGGATTACACTCCCATATTTCTAGCGGAGTTTATGGCTCTTGGGCTGGCTGCTTTAAAGATTCCCCCCAGTGTCTCCCAGGCAGGGTGTCGAACCGGCATTTTTTCGGGTTCGGTTCGGGTTCGGGTTCACGCCTTTCGGGTTCAGTTCCGGGTTCGGCTCCAAAGGGCCATTCCGTTCCGGTTCGAACCGGTTCGGACTGTCCCGAACCGGTTCAAACGGGTTCAAACGGGTTCAGGACAAAAAAAAATTAAAACGCAGATGAGTTTCAGTCAACCCTGCTATGCGTTTTCATTTTTCTGGCACATCGATATACAAAATAAAAAATGCAAAGATTTGTTTACGAGAACATAAAACTGTGATAGTTGGTAAGAGTTCATGCTTAAGCAGCGCAGTAAACAGGACAAAAGGAAGACTGGAGGCGACACAGACGCTGACTAACAACTGGTTATTACATTCTCGGAAAAGTGTATGAAGGCGCAGGACACAGTGAACAATCCAGAAAACAGAAGAACAAAGATTAAAACTAAAAAACCGTACTGCGCATGCACATCATAGTCGAGTCATTACATCTTTTTCAACGAAATATGAAGACTATATTCCATAGTAGACAGCACTCCGCTATCTCCTGGACCTCACGCAGTTGCCAGGAAAGCCTGACTCCTTCTCTACCAAACTGATGGATGGTGAAGCAGCACGCCCATCTGCTTTCTTCCTGATCATAAAGGCCTCCACCATCTCTCTACAAATTCTATCTGAGTGAATAAACAGGAGACTTGTCTTTCTAAGTGGGGAAGCAATGAGCATTTGTTCGAACATCACTGATGGGTGAAAAAAGTAGCGGTGTCGTACAACTTGGCTTAGCATTGCAGCGAGTGCAACGATTGCTTCCCCCAGTAGATAAGACAAGTGTCGTGTTTAATAACCATTTTTGCATATGTAGGGAGTTGGTCGAGGCCTATGTGATCAGGAAGGAAGTAGATGAGTGTGTTGCTTCACCATCTATCAGTTTGGCAGACAAGGAGTAAGGCTTTCTTGGCAGTTGTGTGAGGTCCAGGAGATAGGGGAGTGCCGTCTACTATGGAAGGTAGTCTTCGAATTTCGTTGAAAAAGACGTCATGACTCGACTGTGATGTGCATGCGTAGTATGGTTTTTAAATTTCAACTTTTGTTCTTCTGTTTTTGGGGTTGTTCCCTGCGTCCAACGCCTTTATATACTTTTCCTAGAATAAAATAACCAGCTGTTAGTCAGCGCTCGTGTCATCTCCCGTCTTCATTTTGTCGTGTTTACTGCGTGACTTAAGCATGAAAAAATTGTTTAATGCGAGGTGTTCTCACTTTACCCATTTTACTTATTGTCCGCAGCAAAGACGAATTTGTGGCAAGAGCCGTAAAATGAAATGAACTCGAAATTAATGAAAATCGGCTATGTGTACGCTGTAATCCACCTTGTGGGGTGTAAGGCGAAAAGCCGGTGGATTTTGCATCTACAAGACCCTCCTGATTGAGCAGTTCGGGAGACCCCGTCGCGCGATTAATAGGCCTCCCTTGAAGCTGGAGTCAGTTGGGACTTTCTCGTGCACAGTGTACTTACGGGGCCCCAAGACTGCCGCCGCACGCGCCCTCTACGTTCCCGCGCACCACTGAGAAACGAAACTGCCATGTATCGGTACCTACCTACAGACGGACACCTTTCCGTAGCCTCAAAACCGACTTGCCAGTCCCCCCTCCTTTACTAAATGGTAAGAAAATGTGCGAGAATCCCTCGACCGCCCATCTGCCGCCCAACGAGAGCCTCGTGGGAGCACAGGTTCTCCCTAACATCCAGAACTTACGAAACATATTTTATTTAAATCACCTATTCGACATCGCCTTTGTGACTCCCGTTATGTATCCCGAACCCCTATAGCTCAGTATCTTCAAAAACACAGCTAATCGTGGCTTCTCACTACAGTACAGTAAGAAATTACGATATTGTCTTATTATGATGATGTCAACCTCCTCTCTTCTGATAAAAATAGTATCATGAAAAACGCGCGCTTGGATGGGTTGAGAACGCTTCGTTTTTGCACGGACACGAATTGTCAACAGCCCCGACGTGGTGGCTCAGTGGTTACGGCGCTCGGCTGCTGACCCGAAAGACGTGGGTTCGATCCCAGCCGCGGCGAACGAATTTCGATGAAGGCGAAATTCTAAAGGCTTATACAAGCCTTTAGACGAGCACTGACATCGCACAGTATACACTGTGCGATGTCAGTGCTCGTTAAAGGACCCCACGTGGTCGAAAATTCCGCAGCCCTTCACTACGGCGTCTCTCATAGCCTGAGTTGCTTTGGGACGTTAAAATCCAATAAACCAAAACAAACAAACCAAACTGGCAAATGCGACTTTTCATGGGGCGCTATCAAAGGGAACCTTTGAGTTAACAAAATTTTTTGCGCCCTTGATAGAGTGATAAAAAGTGGTTAATCTGGCGTGCGCCATTTGTCCACCAACTTGTTTCAGGCATTTATTTTCAAAACTACAAACGGCCTCTTTCTGGCATCTATGCTTAATAGGCGACTAAGTGCTCGCCTGTCTTTTCTGGACATGCTCGCGAGGAAAACCGCGTCGATGGCCTACGAGGGCAATCATTGCCTACGCGTTCGCCGGCTCGGCAAGGCATCCCGAATGGAAGAAGCGCGGTGCGCGTGAGACGGGGGCATCGTCGAGAACGAAGCTACTGACCATGGTCGAAGATCAACTAACAGCAGCGATTTGATACTTTTGAAATCCTTGCTGGCCATGCCGGTCACGTGGTAAGCATAGCCTGCCCAGTCGTCTCCATCTTTTGCGCCGCTAACATATGCACGCATTGTCATACAGCGGACAGTGCAACGGATGCATTCTGCTCCACAAGCGCTGCGCTACTTCGTCGCTGCATCAGCCCAGGAACGACAGAAGAAGCTCGAAACACACGTATGCAGATTTCTGGCAACGCATCGTTGATCCATAGCCGACCAGATGTTTCCTCGGATAACTACATTCCTGCGGACCACAAAATCGCAGAAGCACCTGCTCTGACGGAGACGTTGAACACCAAGTGCGAGCTCTCCCTACTGCCAGGAATCATTTATGTGACCGACCTGCCACCAGTTGCTATGCACACTTCATCCATGATTAGTTATACCCGTCCCTAAATTTGATAGTTGGCAGCAAGGTCTCGACGACGATTAAATGACCGCCCTAGATAGCCTGGAAAGAGCAGCGACAGGCTCTGCTTTGCACAAGTAGGCACGCATAACGCAGTTTTATAATAAACGCCACTTTTAGCGGCCTTAGTATTTTTGGCTGTTGTACGAAGAATCCACTTGCTACGAACATCAGATATAACGAACGGAAGCCGCGTGACCGTCAGGTTCGTTATAAGTGGGCTCGACTGTAATTTCAATCGGTCACAAAAACCTTTTCCACGCTTCAGACATGGACCCTGCATGTTAGGATGAACCTTCGGGCCAAAGGGAAGTTTGTGCCGTGGTCAGTGCATTTCTTCCTGTGCGAGCAACGAGAGATAATTTGAGAAATAATTTGATATTTTTGTCGTAATGCTGTGTTGTTTTGGGACATACTTAAGCAGTATCTTAAAAAACCCATGGACATCATACATTTCTTTAAAACATTTATCTGCGATGAAAAACTCCGGAACTCCATGCGAACTCTTCTTGTTGATAGGACCGCTTAGCGTGTGGAAAACACGCATGATGGATGAACACGCAGAACCGCCGCGTTCAACGAGGTTCCTGTTCAGACAACAGTGCACTTTAGCGCAGGAGGAATACGCTGCGCAAGTTCGACCTCCTGACTGGTTCCCTTTTCTTGACGTGTGCACCGTCTGGAATTTTCATGTGCGGGCGGAGAAAGGGAGTTCATGAGGCCTTATGCCGAGATCGCTGTATTCGACGCTGTCAAGTAAGGCATGAGGAGGATCAGAGAGGTTCCAAATATTCCATGCAACAACCATAAAAAGAAGCCCCGAAGACAGCCGAGTAGCCTAAGGCATCTGTAAAGAGAGTTTTCTGTTGCGCCGCCATGGGTACAAATCGCACTCGGAGTGAGAGAATAGAGTATGAGTACTCTTATAGTTGTTCTTTTTACTGCGTTTATAGTATAGCTTGCTTTCCCAAAATAACCGCACTATGTCTGTGTGTGCGGGGGGGGGGGGTGCGTGCGTGCAGCCTCCATCCTTGATGCACACTCCGGTTGGCGCACATCCGGGCATTCACTGGTAAAAATGCACCTTAAAAAACTTTCACCCATCTCCCCACCCCCCATCACCCACCTGTACGCGATATAGCCGAGGCAGATTGTTGTCAAGGCTCAAAGTATCGAGTCGCCCAAGCGTTGTACGCGAAAAAAACACCAAGAATCATAAGCCTGTCATGTCAGACACTAAGAACCGGAAGTATGACAGCAAGAAGTAGATATGAGTCGCCAGACAGAGAATTCAAGGTCGAGCACTGCGATAACAGCGGATGGAGCCGCGCGCTGGCGACTGGCAGCAATTTTTTCTCAGAAGCAGAACGATTTCAGCGAATGGGCGTAATGAAATCACTTCATCGCCGTTACATTTAATCGCAGTAGCATCTTTCTGGGCGTAATCACTATCGCATCCCAGCGAGCGCATATATTTCCTCATTGCCCTTCTGATTATCCGGTATTTAATTTTTTGCTTATTAGATTATCTACACCATTGCCAAGAACCCGCGTTTCGTTGCTTATTTCCGTCACGTGCAAACAAGAATGTTCTAAAAAAAAAGAAGCTGCACCAATTTATACACCCTTCCTTTGGTAATACTAGTAGTAGTATCGCGGGTTTAACGTGTCCAGTAGACATTGAGGCTATAGGATATACGGTGTAGTGGAGGGCTCCAGATTAACGGAGATCAGCTGAGGATTTGCGGCATGCGACAGAGCACACTGGTTTTTGTATTTTTGAAATCAGCAGCAGAGCTCCGCAGCCATTGAGCCATTTTTTTCTTTGTTGCCCTACAACATGAGGGGTTTTATTTAGAACCTGCTGTCTGAGACAATGAGCGGCTACAAAAGTAAATGTTGCGCTAAATCTATGCGCTAGATCATCTCACTTTGTCCGGAAACAAGAAGTATGCCGAAATGCAAAAAAAAAAGTGGGGCTGAACCGGGTCCCGAACCGGTTCGGAGCGGTTCCTTTGAATCGTTCCGGTTCGGGTTCAGTTCCAAGATGGCGAAAAAATTATGGGTTCGGTTCGGTTCCGGTTCCGGGCGAAAATTCGGGTTCGGTTCCGGTTTCGGGTTCGGGTTCGGTTCCGGTTCGACACCCTGCTCCCAGGTGATCTTCCTGTCAGATTGCCTCTCTGTGTTGTTGGCGCTGGATTCTAAACGGGACGATCTATTGAGCCGCTCATTGAAGTATTTCATTCCTGGATGGGTGAAAGCGGTGCGCTTCGTCTGGATCCCAGGTCACTGCGGTATTTCTCAAAACGATGCAGCAGACTTTTAAGCAAAATCTGCTCTCAATGCACCGGTCGCCTGTAACGTCCCTAATATGATCCTTTTGGGAATGTCTCGCTTTCAGCGCTATCAACATATTACCACTATGTGCAACGATCCCTTGCTGTCTACAATTGACTACCACCATCTCACGTACCCATGGAAGGTACGTGCTTGTAAATCCCGGCAGTGTGAGGTTGGAATGACACTCCTGCGGTGCAGAATTCCCCGCTTAAATCTTTATTTATGCAGATGCGGGTTCAGTCCCTCAAACCTTTGTGCGACTTGTGGAGAGGTGGAAACACTGGAGCATTTCCTACTCTATTGCCGGAGGTTTGCACTTCAGAGAAGGACGTATCTCGAAATTCCAATTTCTCGAATGGGACTCACTTTGTCGGTTCCGCTTCTTCTCTCCTTCGGTGCTAGCGCCAGAGGTTTCGCATTGCATCAAGTTTGCGATTTCCTCCACAATTACATAATTGCTACCGGCAGGTTCCCTTGCTAATGGTACCCAAAATGTCCGCATTGCAAAATCATTCAGAATTTTTTCTGGTATTCAATTCTCTAATCTTTATGCCGGTTGTTTTTTTTCATTCATTTCTTCCCGTAATTTTTTTAAATTCCATATTTAATTCCTCGCAATACGTACCCAAAGTTAATCATTAGCCTGGCACCAAAAGGTAATCCATTAGCTTGGCACCAATTTGCCTTCATTGGGCTCTCCTCACTGAACCCTGGCCAATCCCCCGTCGTGGGTATGTGCCATGCCACCAAGGCAACAACAACAACAACAACAACAACGCTTCGCGGTTTCCTACTGTGCTTCCCCCGCCCTTAGTTGAAAAGAAGCTAAACATTTATTGGCTCCCATGCAGCCCATAACCCTACTGGTCTACCGGCACGCCCTCAACGAGCGGCAAGAGACTTACAGCTGGCCCAAGAGAGAGCGGCCCGGGGTGGAGTACTTCGAGCGACACCAGCAGGGGCGGGACCCGGCACTCAGAGGGGAAGCTGAACGCGAGTCCTCGCCTCCAGAGGATGCCTCGCACGCGGGTCGCTGGCATCGCTACGCCTCGTTCGTGGTCAGCCTGGCCGCAGCCGCATCGGCGACGCTGGTAGTCACGTCCGTCGTACTTCTCAGTCGCCTTAAAACTTGTCGGGACGGCTGCCTAACCCTGGACGAAGATCTCAGACGCTCCCTGGACAGCAGCGTGCACCCGTGCGACGACTTCTATGGGTGAACGTTAACCCTCTTTGTTAACGGGACAGCTTCCAGGTTCCCGCTGTGCAGAACATCTCGCGTTTTAGCCGCTGGTGGCGGCAGCGTTGTGAACGAAAAACAGGTGGCACACCTGCCAACTAGGCAGCGTAACCATGTGAGTTTACCACAACCTCCCGCCTTACTGTGAGCAATCTCCTCAGCGCGGTAGGATCTAGTTAAGACCCGCCAAATGCGGAGGCAGGGTCTTTTCCCACGTACGAGATTTCTTCTCCAGGCCCTTCCGCGCAATGGGGAAGACGAATACGGTCCCCACCTTATGGGCTCGACAGGCACACCACAAGGCGCGGTCCTCTCGCAGCTTCCTTTTTAAAATCACCATGATATGTCCTCCGAGAGAGCTAGCTCGGATGCCAGTCATCGAACATGTGCTGTATGCCGGTGACATTTTAATAGCGAGCACACAGGGGAACCTGGGAGAAATGGAGGCCTCTCTCAAACAGGCCGCCTCTGTTATCGACTCATATGCGTCGGCGTGTGGGCTCCAATGCGCGTGAGCTATATCCAAGTTTGTCCACATAAAAACCAACCTAGAAAACAAGACATGCATCTTCCGGGCCCTCTCATGGGGAACCATTCGTGAGGCCGAGGAATGCTGAATCCTCGTCCTGTACGCTCATAATCGCCTCAAAATTATTTCAACTACAGCCAAACTGACGACAACCGGCGGCCTGTTTGGACGGATGATCCACCGCGCCTCAAATAAGCGCGGAAAACTGCGAAGTAGAGATACGCTTCGCCTCTGCCAGGCCTAGGTTAACAGCAGAGTCTTGTACTCTGTCCCCTGTCTGCCGCTCATGAGGAGAGCGATCGCCGGCCGCGTCTCGAGCGGACGCGCCTCATTTCGGCTCCGGCAATTTTCGTCCGGATTACCGAAAAATTCCCTGCAACCGCGAAACTTTTGCTTCTACTCGACCTTTAACATCACCCAGCACCCGAAGAAATCGCTCTCGACCGGGTGGGCCAATTTTTGGGCCTTTTAGGTCCATTTATGTCATCATCTCATGGGAGCCCTAGCTAGGCCTGAAGCGAAGCAGCCGGTCTTCAGCGTTCTCCGCGGACGCCATGGCGGTCTCCGCTCGCCGCGGGTACGATCCCGAGACGATGGCATGGACAGAAGTCGTCGCAGAAGCCCCGTCTTCTCCTGAAACCTCCACTCCGACGCAGGAGATCGTGGATGAAGGCCTCTTCTCGTTGGTGGCACTTCGCAAACGTCAGCAGCGTCTGAACACCTCGGCAGTGAACGGACCCTCCGTGAGTGCCCCTGCTTCTGTGCATCCAAATACTTCAAGTTCTAACCATCAGCTTTCGCAAACAGCGGGATCGACGAAATGGCGGCCTACCGCTATGCCTCGACTCCGCAAAGAAGGCTTCACGATCGCCATCAAGCCCAGAATGACGGTCTCCCTGAAGACGGTTCTGCAGAACGGTGAGCTTGGTGCTTTGCTTTCCACCTATGCTAATGCCTCCTCGGTGGACACTCTTAGTATCTGGCCCACCTGGGACCAGAATATCGTTATCGCCACCACTCAAGACGTGAATGCGGCGAACGCGCTCGCTCGTGAATTTACTCTGAAAGCTTCCAAAGGCTCCATCCTTATGGTCGGTCACGCCAAAGTCAACGGTGAAGTCTGCAGGGGGATCATTACCGTCCATGAGCAGGAAACTTGTACCACCGTGAAATCGAAAGTCAAGGGGCGCGGAGGAAAGATAGCCTTCATCCGCAAGCTGGGGAAGTCGACGATTGCCCTGCTCACCTTCGTGGGGCGTAAAGTGCCACGTTACGTGCACTACAACAGTGTGGCGACCTTGGTACGCGAATACAAGCGGACTATTCCCTCGTGTTTCCGATGCGGCACCATCGGCCACCGTGTGGACTTATGCCCGGATCCTCAACGCAATCGCTGCGGACACTGCGGCCAAACGGTCGCAGTCCTCGAAGACGGCAACTTGGAGACACACGAGTGCACTCCTTCCTGTATCGTCCTTGGTGGCGGCCACCTTACGGGCTCCCAAGACAGCAAAGCAAAATTCTGGCGGCTGCAACCACCGGGAAACCCAACCGGTCAACGAAAGCAACGTCAGTGTGCAGTGCCCCCGGGAACTGACACCACTCCAAAAGCTCCCCCGCCTGGCAACAAGCTGGTGCAAGACACATCCGGACCAGCGCCACCGGCGGGCGCGTTGCCCGGGCGTGCCTCCAAGTCTCCTCCATCAACAAGCCAAAAGTCGTCACGTGATCCAGGCGCACCCGTATTCCAGAACGGGGATTTTCCGCCTCTCGAGGGCCGTCTGCTTAGTACACCAAAGAAGACACCACAGCCAAAGGTAGGCAGCCGAGACGGGCCTCCTCCGCCCCCCCCCCCCCCTCGCTTTCCCCTACATTCTTCCTCACCAACCCTTCCTCCTCCTCCCCCCCTTAACTCTGAGGTTGCGGACGTCCGCCGTGAGCTCGAGACTCTCCGGGCTCAAAATGCTCAACTCCAGGCCAAAATTCATGCGCTAGAAACGGTTCGGTCCTCCCCGTCTATTGCCCAGGTAGCTCCGGAACCGATGCAACAAGTGCCGGTGGACCCGACACCATCTAGCTCTGACGCGCGTTTCACCGCCCTCGAGAACGCCCTTGCCGCATTAGCGACTCAGATGTCAAATTTCGGTTAAATTCAAGAAAACCTGTTCAAGTAAGTCACGGCCACGGTTACGGCCACCGTGACGGCCAATATTAAGACGTGGCTGGAGTCAAACCCCAGGCTTCTACGCTGAATGGGGCCCCTCAAAGACACAAACCGCCCATCAATATTCAACCGCCCCATCGATCTAACCGAACTCTCGGAAGAGCCGGAACCGATCCAGCCGCAGGTGACGGTACCTGTGCCGGCTCTCCAAGGCAGTCTCCCTTCATATCAACATGGCTGCGTCCCCTCCAAACCAACACCCTAAAGGGCGCCGCCCCCCGCAAAGACAGCAAGCTTTTTCCCTTATGCAATGGAATTGTCGGGGTTTAAAAACAGGAGCAAACGCGCCCACTTAAGGGCGTACATTGACAACCTCGAACACCCCGCCGCAGTCCTTGCGTTGCAAGAAACCGGGGATGCGGTTAATCTTACGGGCTATAACACTTTCCAATGAGACCCGTTCACCTGTATCCTAGTCCATAAGGGTTACGCAGCGCAGGAGGTTAATGTCGACCTAAATCTGGAATATTCGTACGTGATGGTCTCTGTCCTCCCCCTGCGGCGAACAGATAGCCCCGCACACATACTTAATATCTACTGCCCCCCGAAACTCTAAAACATCAATTTTTCTAACATCTTTAGCGCAGCGTTAAGGATCGCGGGTCGCGACCCCCTCATGATAGTGGGCGATTTTAACGCGCCCTGTCTCATGTGGGGTTATTGTAAGGAAGACACGCGTGGTCGTAAGTTGGCGTAACTTATATCTACGCTGGGCATCATTCTTCTAACCGACCCGGTTCACCCAACACGTGTAGGGAACTCCGTCTCTCGGGACACCTGCCCCGACCTTACCCTCGTGAAACACATCCAACACGCAGAGTGGATCAACACCGAGGACAACGTCGGTAGCGACCACTGCATACTGAACACTGTCATTCACACCCGGCCCTTACATCGCCCCCTTGCGCAAGCCAAACTTCCCGACTGGAACGCTTTCCGCCAGGCCCTCCCAGAAACTTCTCTTATGGAACAAAACTACTACACTTGGGTACACGGACTCATGCAAACACTCCGTTCACACGAAAAGCATATCAAGCTTACGGAGCGTGCACCTGACGTGGATAACCACCTATTGCACCTCTGGGAAGCTCGCCGCAGCCTCAATAAGCGATGGCGGCGGCAGAAACACAACCGTAAACTCCGCGCTCACATCTCTGACCTCACCCAGCAAGCTGCCGAGTATGCTGCCCAGCTCGCAGACACTAACTGGGTAGATCGATGCAACAGCGCAGCAAGACAGACGTCCGGCCGCAACACTTGGCGGCTCTTCAGGAGTCTCATAGACCCCACACAAACACGCTCGGAGACGCACAAACACATCAGTCGCGCTATACACAACTTCCAAGGAAACACGAAACAGCTAGCGAACACCTTGCGCTCACAATACCTCAATCAGGATCAAGACCTGCGCGGGCAGGATTATTCGTATGCAGGCTGCGATAATCTGGAACTGGATCAACTTTTCCAGCTTCACAACCTTCGCGCGGTTCTTGCCAAAATGTGCAGGGGGACGGCGCCCGGGAGGGATAAGGTCACAGTCATATTATTGGCGAACCTTCCTGATCAGGCATACGAAACCCTACTCGAATATATTAACGTCATTTGGACCGGGGACACTTCGTTTCCACCGGATTGGAAGACATCATTGATATAACCTTTATCCCAAAGGCGGGGAAACCGGTAAACACAGACAACCTCAGGCGCATCTCCCTCACTTCATGCGTAGGAAAACTGATGGCAACGATGGTCCGTGACCACCTCTCATAATATCTCGAGAGCAAGAACTCCTTTGCCGACACCATGTTCGGTTTCGGACCCAGCAAGTCCGCACAAGACATCCTTTTGCAGCTTCATCACAAGGTTCTCGAGCCCTAGAACACCCACACAATGATAAAATAGTCCTAGCACTCGATCTCAAGGGTGCGTTTGACAACGTTAAACACGGCGTTATACTAAAGCACCTTAGCGAGACCAACTGTGGTCCTCGTAGATTCAATTACATCAAAGATTTCTTAACAGACCACTTGGCCTATATACGTATTCAAGAGACCGAGCACGGCCCGTTTGAGATGGGAACGCGGGGCACACCACAAGGCGCTGTGTTGTCCCCGCTTCTCTTTAACATTGCTATGATGTATCTCCCGGCACAGCTGGCGGCTGTCGGCGGTGTTCACCATGCGCTGTACGCCGATGACATCACCATCTGGGCCACTACGGGAAACATAGGAGAGATGGAGGAATGCCTGCAAGCAGCGGCGAGCATAGTTGACCACTATGCCACGTACTGCGGCCTCCAGTGCTCCCCGTCCAAGTCTGAATTTGTGCATATTCGATCTTCTCCGAAATGCAATATCTCCGTTCAGCTTTCTCTCGCAAGCGGTCCCATCCGTGAAGCGAAGGAGCTACGAATACTCGGTCTCTTCATTAATCAACATCGTAAGGCAGACACAACTCTTGCCAAACTCCGCAAAGTCGGCGACCAGGTGGGCCGAATGGTTCGCCGCGTTTCCAACAAGCGAGGAGGGTTGCGAAGTAAGGATGCGATGCGGCTTGCGCATGCCTTCGTAACTAGTCGAGTGCTGTACTCGACTGCTTACCTCCGCTTACGGAAACATGACGAAGATCACTTGGAGATTGTACTCCGCAAAATTTTCAAGAGAGCCCTCGACCTCCCGATATCCACTTCCAACGCGCGACTCCTCGCGTTGGGAGTGGTGAACACCTATCGAGAACTCCGCGAGGCGCATCTCGTTAACCAATACACGCGTCTCGCCCAGACCGTGTCCGGTCGCCGCCTCTTGGACCGGTTACATATCAGACATGATCATCATACCATGGAACGGGTTCGAGTGCCAGAACTGTGGGGAAGCGCCCTCTATGTTCGAACCCTTCCGAATAAGATGAACAAGGAGGACCATAATGGCCGGCGCCAGGCGCGGGCGAATGCCCTGCACCGCCACTATGGCTCAAAGAAACACGTCTTCTACGTCGACATTGCAGGCCCCTACCGCTCCAGGGGGGAATGGTACACGGCTGCAGTCATACACGAGGGAAAACAGGTGGAAGACCCCTGGTTAAGAGTGCCCAACTCAACGCATGCGGAGGAGGTGGCGATCGCCCTTGCAGCCTCCCATCCCGACTCTAAATTCATCCTCACAGACTCTCGTGGAGCCTATCGTAACTTTGAGCTCGGTTGGATCACTCAACTCGCTCACCAAATTATACACCGCAGTACTCGCGACGGCGATCCAACTCATCGCTCAATCATATGGGTCCTCGGCCACCAAGGCATGCAAGGTAACGAAGCCGCCCATGAGGCAGCCAGCGCACTCACTCACCGGGCACCAGGCGTCCTTTGGGAGGAGCGTAACCCAGATCACAGCCCTCTCCTTTCTTTTAAAGAAATTACTGAGTGCTATCGTGCCGAACACCGGCGTTACCCAGTTCCTATGAAAGGACTGGGTAAAGCTGGCGAAGGAATTCTCCTCAGTCTCTTTACAAACACCCTGCTGTGCCCGGCGGTTCTCAAACACTTTAATCCTTCTTTTGACGGCCGCTGCTCATTCTGTGGGGAGGCGGCCGACACCTTCCACATGGTTTGGGCATGCAGAAAAAATCCTTCTCTCCCCCCACTCACCCCTTCCCCTACCCGAGAGGACTGGGAGGCGGCCCTGCTCAGCTGCCAGGAACTATCGGCCCAACAGGCACTGGTTCGGCGGACTTGTGTAGCGGTCTCGACCAACGGGATCCTGGAATGAGAGACTCCGCCTAGTATTGTAAGGGGTGAGACCCATTAGGGGCCTCTCCCCGAGCACCTCTCTGTAAATAGCTAAATAAATGCTCTTCACCACCACCACCACGGAGTCCAAGGAACGCCACCACCCGTTCGGCGCGATGCGTTGCCCTTTGAACGCAACGCTTTTTGAGGAGAATAAAATTACTCCCTCTGGACAAAGAGTGATCCATCATCTACTCAAGGAGTACTGTACTACTCCTGCAATAGAGTACAGGCACTCCTCCGAGGGAGTAAAGCTACCACATTGAAACAGCATCCTACTACTCTTTCAGGTAGAGTTCCAGGACTCCGTTTGTTAGAGTGACTATACTCCTTCAAGGAGTATCAGCCCAGATCTTATTTTACTCCTTCAAAAGGAGTTTCACGTGTTTTCAATGTATCCTACTAATTTTCTTATTTCACATATTCTTCAGAGCAAGTTGGTCATATGTTTTGCAGGATCCACGTGCGCTACATCTACAAAAGAGTAATGAGCAAAAGGGATTATAATCTTTGAGTAGAATAATTTTTGCTCATGCAACTACTTTATGGCTACACTACAGTTTGCACATTAGTATGGTGCTCTGTCTACGTTGGGAATAACAATGGTTCAAGAAATAATGACACAAATGTACAAGACTGATAACTTTTATTTCTCAAGTCATTGCTGTGATTGCTGTTGGTGCCCAAAACACGCTCGGGAGGCGCTCGCTAGGATCAAGCCCCATTAGTGTCTCAAGCAGCAGACAAGCCCGCTTTGTTTTTGGGGTGTACTTGACATTAAATGCCAAGAACACTGCCAAAAGCAAAGTAAACCCATCTACCAAATCCACCGCAGTGAGCTGTAAGCGCTCAAAAGAAACTAAGATGCTGGATGATGCCGTAGCTTGCTCGGCTGAGTGAAGGAGCTTTGGCTATGCGTGCATTTCTCCGGGTGCCTGCAAACATGAATGAAAATAATGCAAGTAAGAGTCAATTCCAATGCCCTTTTCCTACTATCCTGCATATAACCCCATGAAAAAAAAAGAAAGAATACAACTAGAATGTACTGATCGTGTGTGTCATGTCGCCACTAGTGTGTACCTATATTGTGACCAAGTGCAGACACCTTTCATTGCAAACCTTCATTCAGAGCTACAATTTTATGAAGCCCAATACAATTATCACTATGCTAGTCCTTTCAAAAGCTGTGTGCATGTAAAACAAGCACATATTTACCAAATGAAAATTTTAACATGAGCAAGCTCTTCTGCAAGTATCATGATCAGCCTGACTACGCCCACTGCAAGGCAAAGGCCTCTCCCATGTTCTCCAATTAACCCTGTCCTTCGCCAGCTATGTCCACCGTGTTCCTGCAAACCTCCGCCCATGGAACTTTTTGCTGCTTCCTGCTACGCTTGCCTTCTCTTGGAATCCACTCCGTTACCCTTAAGGACCAGCGATTATCTTGCCTTCGTCTTACATGCCCTGCCCAAGCACCCTTTTTTCTCCTGATTTCGACTAGGATGTCCTCAACCCGCGTTTGTTCCCTCACCCACTCCGCCCGCTTCCGATCTCTTAACGTTACGCCTATCATTTTTATTTCCATAGCTCGTTGCGTTGTCCTTAATTTAAGCTGAACCCTCTTCGTTGGCCTCCACGTTTCTGCCCCATAGGTGAATACCGGTAGGATACAGCTGTTGTATACTTTTCTCTTGAGGGGTATTGAAAAACTGCCATTCATGATCTGAGAGAACCTGCCATATCCACTCCACCCCATTCATATTCCTCTAGCTATTACCCTTCATGATCCGGATCAGCGGTCACTACCTGCTCTAAGTAAATGTATTCCCTTATCACTTCCAGCCATTTCTAAAACCACACCTATTGTGCTTGACGGTTTATTGTCACATAATACATTGTGCAGTTTAAAATATAGGGTAACCTTGAATCGGGAAAACACTTAAACCAATGACAGTTTTCTTGCTGAAGAGAAATGGCTGTTGCAATTCCTGTTTCTCAGATACCATTAACTGAATTTCATGCTCTAAAATAGTGAAGGAAAAATTCAAAATTTTTCATTTCAAAGAGGCAGACAACTAATTTCAGTTTGGTTTCGGTTGGTTTATGGGGTTTAACGTCCCAAAGCGACCCAGGCCATGAGAGACGCCGTAGTGAAGGGCTCCGGAAATTTCGACCACCTGGGGTTCTTTAACGTGCACTGACATCGCACAGTACACGGGCCTCTAGAATTTCTCCTCCAAAGAAATTCCAGCCGCCGCGGCCGGGATCGAACCCGCGTCTTTTGGGTCAGCCGCCGAGCAAATTTCAGTTGCACATTTTTTTTTGTTTTTAATGATGCATAAGGCATTACTATGCACGGATAACCACACAGTATTCGCCTATGACTGCTAAATAATTTGTAATTAAATATCTTCTCTCTCCTGCTTCACTTTTAAAAACTTAGCAATGGCAATGGCATCAAAGGTCAGTATAAGCCAGGGGAGGCATGAGGAAAACTGCAATATAATTGCGGCTTCGTCATTCATTGTGATTCCGACTCTTAAGGCAGGCTGGCTTTAGCATTGTAACTAATTAAAACGATGAAGTAGCGATATTGTAGCTTTTTTGTGCCTTCCATAACCTATACTGAACATTGATGTCATAGCGATTGCTATGCTATTGAAACAGGGAAGAAAAGAAATCTGGTTGTAATTATTTAGCGATTGGAGACGAATACTATGCAACAATTCTATGTATACGAATGCCCAGCACGTCGCTACAAAGAACACACATAACCAAAAATTTGGTGTTTATACTCATTTAAGGTAATACTACTTCCCACGCAAGAACACGACAGCCATGTGTAAACTTTTTGCTTTCATAGTAATAAAATCTATCCAACGACAAGTTAGGCGCAGCATGTCTGCTCTTTATAAATATGCAATACTGACAATGTTTGACACTAGCATTTGGCATGAACGAGATAACTGTGATTACTTCGCACATTACGTGCCAGTCCATACTATTATGCACAATTTAGATTTGCAAATGTAATGTGTAATTCTCTATGACTGCCACAATAGTGCACTGCAAACCAATGAAGTTGTCTTGCATTTGCAATGTTCTCACTACTTTTATGCAACACTGATCACTTCAGTATATCTGCATCGTTCTGTTAGACGGCCACGGGATAGCTAGAATTAAGGCTATTTTATGTGATGGAAACCATTGACTAGACAACAAAGAAGAAAAGCCTCAACTACTGTCCTGGTGCTGGGATGTCTAATAAGAGCTCAGAAAGACTCGGTTTCAATACGCCAAACCCTCCGCATAACATTACCCTGAGCGAAAATACCCCACCCCACCCTAGCTTAATTTCTGTCCACATGCACCAAGGCTCACTGCACCTGTTATAAATATTGCCCTAAATATTGCAATCAAGCTGCCCGTGTATGCATAGGCTATCTGTGCATGGAGAAAGAAAGAAGTTGTTAGGAATGTTTCGCACCAAAAACAGAAAAAAAAGGCAGCCTGTTTCTCAGCAACAGCTAAGAGCATGAAATGGTGTGTCCAAAAAGATTAGGCTGCTTTGTACTTATTTATGACAACGAGAACTGTCAGAGCTGCGCTTTCAAAAATTCAGGAGCTTTGTGCACAAACGTAGCTTCCGTATGCACGTCTTGCAGCCCCAACGCTTCCGAATTGCAACGACCGATGAATATGCACAGGAAAAAGCAAATAGAGAGCGCTTGAATTTAAAAGAAAAGCTACCTTGCACAATCAGAAATTTCGCGACAGAACCTTCCAAACAGTGAAGTGTACTGGTTGCGGTATACCGAATATATACCTAGCAAATAAGTGTGCGCTTTGTTAACGAGCGGGATTCTGTGGCGGCAATGCTACAGCTCCAATTCCGAAAACCTAACGCTACAAAAATTGAGTTTTAAAAATACGTGCGAATGCACGATACACTTTTGCACGCATTTAGAACTTTCAGTTGTGAAACACAGACAACGAATCTTGTGTATGCGTCTTCCTTGGCTGGTAAAAAAATTCTTCTATAAGTCTCCAGTTTGCCTGTGTACTCCACAAATTCTAGGATCCCTGCCCGCTACATCTCAAATTTCACTGAAGCGAAAGTAATACAACCGACAGCTGATGATCTGCTAGGGCAACAGGATTTCAAAAGTTTGAGAAGGACAGTGGGAGTCCAATCCAGGTGGAGTAGTGAAATTTGACTAGTAACAGACAGGGATCCTCCAATCTGTGGAGGACACCGGCAAATTGGAGGCTTACGGAGGAATTTTTTTACCCGCCAAGAAACGCGCATACACAAGAGAGAACCACAGAGGACTACGGCTTTTACCAGCCCTTGTCCTGTGCGGTTCTCTCTTGTGTATACGTCTTTTTTGGCTGGTAAAACAATTCTTCCATAAGTCTCCAATTTGCCTGTGTCCTCAACAAACCGCAGGATCCCTGTCCACTACTAGTCAAATATTTCAACTCCACCTGGCTTGGACGACTCCCACCGCCCTTCTCTGTGGAGAAAGGGTGACAGCAGCTGGCAAAGGACAAGGTTAACTGCAGATCAACTGGGGAAGCATTATCCTGCACTGATTTTGACGGCAGGTTCACAAGACAAACAAAATCAACTCGAGGAGCGGGGTGCACATCATGCGACTGAATGTCAATGGCCAGTGAAAATGGCACCAGCACTGTGGAATGCACATGCAGAAAACGAGACGCATTTTTTTGGCAACTTTGAGTGGCAGTCTACTGCACTTTTAAAGAGCAAAGCTCTCAAGTATGGCAACACTGGCACTTTTTGTTTTACTGGGGTGAGGGTCGTCGTGAGGGTTGAAGTCCATATTTCTTTTCTATCCACTGTGTTAATTGCGAGCTATGTTTACCTAATAGGGGATGGGCATCTAACATCACCGTTATTTCTTTGCAGCAGTTAAAACAATACAGCATACATTTTATAACATGCTTAACGAATTTTTGGGAGCAGCATGCTTTTACGCTTCTACTATTTGTTGCTACTGAATCAGTTTGGCGTTGACAAAAGATCTGTAATAAGGAGTAATTACTCATTGACATCCACTCGAGCACAGCCAAATGGCTACAAAGGAAAGCTATACAGCTTTCACAGAAACTTCGTAGTTAAAGAAAGATTCGTCCTGGTCCGGTGTTCGAACTCAGAACCACCACTTCACTGGAGCAGTCGCTCTACCAATTTGTCCAACCTGGACGGTAAGCTTATGGTAGGGCGAGAGCGAAGTGATCAATAACTCGAGTGGGAACTGTGTCGGTCCAATGTTTTAGGACCCCTAAAACATTGGACAAACTCAGTTCCCACTTAATGTTACCTCTAAAACATTGGACAAACTGAGTTCCCGCTTCATGTTACAATACTGAGTGACATTTTGGTCTATACACCAGAAATACCGGTAAAGCATCATGATAGAACACAATGATTTTAAAGGGATAAAGGAATATGTTCGCCCTTTCAGAGGGCACATATGCATAAGAGGCAACATGTGTGAAATAGTCACTGCACCTGAAGCAGTGTAAACTCCATTATGTTAACAGCAGCAGTCAAAAGCTTCATGAGCGACTATTTCATACAGATCATTCAATTACATTCATGTAATTCAGGATCAGATTCATGTGATTATAGAGGGAGGTACTGCTGCTAAGTGCACGTAGAGCTCTGCGTGCATTTCTAAACCCGGCTGTGAGCCTATGTCTACGAAATTTTTCTAAATAGGCAGGTAATGTATGCATCACTGGAAAACAATACCTACCACAAACAGCTGAGGAGAGATAGCACAGCCAAAAGCTGGAAGCACGAATGGCCCAGTAGATACTGGCAGCTGGCAACTGCAAATAAATATGTCAGAGCAACTGTTGTCAGTGGCCGTAACAATGTCATGAATGACAAGAGAAGAAATTGTCTACTGCTTCATAAATTAGAATAAGGTGTTAACATAGGAACACAAAAAGCAATGAGATGGCCCATGACAAAAGAAATGAACAGATTGTATGTGATGCACCAATATACATTTTTTCAGTAGATTTACATGACTGTCACAACTGCATAGAAAGTTGAGCAGGCTGGAATGCCACTATTTTTATGCATGATGAAAAGAGCGTAACTATTCGAATATAGCATGCACAGGATTTAATTCTTACTACTAGGGTGCTTTGCTGCAGCACCGAAGGTATTTTTAAATTGAACGTAGCGACCAGTAGACCCGTCTGCTTTGCACAAATGACGAGAGGATGGAAAAGGCATGCATTCATTAGCAAGAAGCACGATATCTCACATCACAGCATGAAACGAAAATTGGTATTGCATTTAACAAATCTGCACAGAAATAAAAACTGCCTAGTGGCAATGCAAGTAAGAGCAAGGGAAAAAAATATCGAAGAAAACTGGTGAGTGTGGTGCAGGGAGGTCTGTGGGTAGGGTCTCGTGCCTGGGAATAGTTCCGAGCGCGGAGAATCGCCGGCAGCACAGCTGGTGGCAGTCAACCAAGAATAAATAAGAGAAAGTGAAAATCGATAACAAACCATCACCGATATAGCGAACAACTTGAAAGCGGGCCGCACAAACGAGGGATATAGCAAAAAGCTTGAAATCCTAAATAAGTGCGCAGTTGCATCCCAAACAGTTCTCAAAATCTGAAGGCGAGGAAGCATCGACACCTACACCTCAGGGCAGACGCAAGAACGATCTAACTTTGACATAATACTGTGTCAAATTCTGTTCCATGGGGAAGCACAGATAAAAATTTACAAATGACTAGGCAAGGGATATGCCCCAGCCTTTTACACGCGATCATTGTCCCCGAAAAAATTGTATGACAAATATTAAGGCGTAAGCACTAATCCGACGAGTACACACACTGAGCACTGTCTGTTGGCAGCTGGCCTAGCGCGAGTGCTCTGTCGCGCGGCACTGCCGCTCATCATCATCTTCTAAGTAGCACAAATAATCCGACGGGCACCAGCCGCGAGGCAACTCGACCGTTGTCAGTTCCCTTGTCTGTCCGCAGCTGGCCTAGCAAGAGCGCTCTCTAACGTGGCACTGCACGCTCATCATCCTCTCCTACGTAGCACAAATTTATGCTATTGGAATGTAGTAAACTTTGTCTGTTGTTTTTCGCAGCGCTAGCAAGCGACCGCATAACTCTGTTGCGATAACTGGTGGCATTTTTATTCACCGCGGCACCCGAGTACTAAACGCAGATAGAGACTATGGAGCAACAGTTGCCATGCGGCCTATACGCCCGTTCTTTTCTGGTAAAGGCCGATTCACACGACGGTCCGTTCGCCCGCTGCCGCGGCCGACAGCGCGCCTCTCAATGTGGTGACGCATGAATACGTAGTGCGCGGGCCGCGGGCGAACGGATCGTCGTGTGAATAGGCCTTAACGCATTATAGCTGAGGCAACCGCACGCAGACTGCCTGCACTGCCATCCCTATATAGGCGCACACTAATAACGCGTGCGAATAGAGATCAGAAGTAAAGAAACGTTCACGGGACTCACCGTTCAGACGGCTCATCAAGGCTTAGCAAAACCGCACATTCTTCTTCGTTGCCTCTCCAGATGACAAGAAGTCGTAGCGCTACCTTTCTTCACGGCTTTACCCGTTCAAAATCACCAGTGTTGACAGGGCGTAATTCTCGTCGTTGGTTTCCAAAACACACTTGTGTTCTTCATACACGTCCACCGCACGAGCACTCATACGACTCAAACAATGCTACGAAAACCCAAATAACACAAAACGTGACGAGTCTGACGACGGCTGCAGTTTTGCTTCGTTGAAAAAACCTACAAATGCGCTTTTTTATTACTAATATTTGAATTGTGTTAGCAACAAAAACAAATTATATTTTTTCATTTTATTTCTTTATTAAATGCGAATACCAAAGCGCTTTTAGATACTTTTGCTGACATGTCGTTTGTAGAAGCTGCGATCCTGTGATCCCATCCCCGGGTGTCCTAGCAGACGACGGCGCAGATGACGCTGTTGACGGAATGCAATTTCGATTGACGGCAGCGAAAATCCCTTAAATGCGACAAAAAAGGCAAAGAAACGCACCGTATCGCAAACTGGTCCATATCAAGGATATGTTCGACGCGAGCGGTAGGACAAAGAGCAGCTGCGATGCATTACTCTACGCGACACTGGCATGCTCGACGGAGATCTACATGAAACAGAGCATAAATGTGACCCGTACAAGCGGATTACTGTGATATCAACTGCGTTACGGAACTACGACGATACTTGCTTCACACTTTAGCTTATATGTAACAGCGGCCCGCACTCGCCGCATCCTGTTCGAGTGTACTTTCACTAGCAAGAGCCCACATGCATGGAAGCCGACAGAAGCAACTGTCTTTTCGAGTTCAGATTGTTCCGAGAAATACGAGCAGCTTACTTTAGCACGTACTCGAATTCAAGTTCTCAGCCTGTGTGTCACGTACGGTGACGATGGCGTCAAGGACGAGCTTAAGAATCGCCTTAACGTGGCCGCAACGCAGCCGGTATCCCAAGCATTCGTGCGCTAATTGTTGTTCACCTGTACTGCGAACGTGCGCTCAGTCGCAGGCCAGCCGCTAGCTGCTCAATTTGCCAGCCTTGCGAGTACAATTCGCAAGTTTCTGAGCCAATCTGTGAGCGAGCCGAGTTTTCAGCAATGACGAGCGCGCCGCGCGACGAGCTTCGGCCTGCTCCCTGGCCGAGCTTTCAGCAATGACGCTGCTCGCGAGCGCGCCGCGCGACGAGCTTCGGTCTGCTCCCTGACTGCCGTATTCGTAGCTAAGCCTAGGAGGTTTCACTTCGATGCCAGAGCTGAGAGCGCTTCGAAACTGGCTAGCGCTGAGGTGCTACTCTTTGCATTGGAAGTACGTTTTATTGTGAACTATGTCTCGTAGTGAAATAAAGATATGCTCGGGTCCACCCGAACGGTGATGATGGCGTCGAGGACGAGCTTAAGAATCGCCGCAACGCAGCCGATATTCCATGCATACAGTGTGTTAAATTTGTTCACCTGTGCTGCAAACGTGGGCATAAAGGCTCGCTCAATCGCAGGCCAGTCGCTGCTCGATTTTCCAGCCTTGCGTGCGCGATTCGCAAGCTACGGAGCGAATCATTGAGCGAGCCGAGCTTCCGGCAACGACGCCGCCCGCGGTCGCGCCGGGCGACGAACTGTGCGCTGCTCGCTGGCTGCCCTTGTCGTCGCTAAACCTAGCCGATTTCACATAGATGCTGTAGCTGAATGCGCTTCGAAACTGGCCAGCACTTAGGTGCTAGCCTCGGCACCGTTTTACTCTGAACCCCGTGTCATAGGGAAATAAATATATGCTCGGCTTCCGCGACCCAGGCGAACTCCAGAGCAGCAGCAAAGCGGCTATGGGAGGTAATTTGTATGGCTGTTATCGCTTCTACCAACAACTCGACATTGGCTAATGATACTCTATCCCAGAGCTTTGGTCGTGAACAAACAATACCAGTGCATTTTTCTGACGCCGGCAGCCGGCATCCAGGCTGGCAGGCCGGCCCCGAGAAGCTAGCGCGCCCTTACGATTGTATGGCCGTGGCGCACATCAAAACTGCCACGATATTCTCCTCTTCGCTCAGGTTGTAGCAGCACACTGCTAATAACGAGGAACCAGACCACTTTAAAAGACCGAGTGCGAGGGCGCAGGAGCCTGGGCCAAAGCGCGTGACTGACGTCATTTCCGAGACCTCATTTCACGTGAGAATCAAACGAGCAGGCGACCCGCAGGTCACCCTTGTAGGTGTGAGGAACGGTGTCGTGGAGCTGCTGCCTGGTCGCAAGCGACTGCTGGTCGCATGCCCTTTGCTACTTGCAAGTGTGAATGGGCATTCAATGCCCGTTTGCAGTAGCGAGTCCCTTAGTTCACGTAGTTCACGTATACGCATGTATACGTAGTTCACGTATACGTATATAGTAAGTGCTTCCGCGAAAATACAGTTAAACGCAAGTTTGAAGGAATGCACGGCGAGCGCTCTTAGCAAAATGAACAACGCGTACTCGCTGTAGATTATTCTTTGCGGCATAAGAAAATAATACGAGTTGCTTGCTACGATGAGCAATGATATTTATTGTGCAGCCTGTGGAGCCGCATGAACGTTATCATTTGTTTGTTAATTCCTTTGGCGGAGGAGTAAAACAAGCACTGAACTCCCTTGGGGTATGCAGGAGTGGAAATGCCATTTTACTCTTTTGTCAAGAGGAGTGAACAGGACCTTTCACTCTTTCTCGTTTGTAGAGAGAGTAGATTGAGACCTGCAGGAGTAGCGAGGCTCTTTTACTCTTAATGCAGGAGTAGCAGTTCTTAGAGTGTAGTCGCCCATGTGCACCTTGGTCACACGAAATGCCAGACACCATATCACAAATGGCGCGTCCTACGCATGTCAACACTGTGTGTAGCCAACTCTCCTGCAGCGGACGTCGTTCATTACTGAAAGCGACAAAAGAGCTACCCACGTACCCCACTAAAAGGAAGAAATGGCTGGTTTGGTTGGTTTATGTGGTTTAAGGTCCCAAAGCGACTAAGGCTATGAGAGACGCCGTAGTGGAGGGCTCCGGAAATTTCGACCACCTGGTGTTCTTTAACGCACACTGACATCGCACAGTACACGGGTAGAAGGAAGAAATATTTGCCATCAAGCCGGGTAACTCTGTATACGCAGGCACGTGTGCAAAGGTTGGGACAGCAGCGAGAACATCTACCTTGAGCCCTTGGAGAAGTACAGGGCAGCTTTCAGCAGGCGCCTCATCCGAGATATCCTGCTCTAGAAGATCCCTCAGCACTCCACCAAATCGAAGGGAAAGGCTGCAGGGTTCTTGTTCCACTGTCTCAGCAAGGTGACGATCGCGGGTGACTGCAATTCCAAGATGGCTGGCATTCGCCAGCAATAAGCTTTGTCTTTTTCCTGGGAGTACTTTAGGTCGAGAGCAAAACGTTTTTGCTAATGCGCCGAGGTGTATGCTTAGGAGCTAAATGAATGGGCATCCGGTGTTTTTTTACTTATATGTTAAACATCTAATTAGCATACTAAATAAGTAATGACAACTTTTGCTGCTTTAACCCTTTTGATCCAGGGTTTGTTAGTTTGGTCGCGATTTTTTCGCACTTTTTTACAATATCTAAGGGCTATAACCACGCGGTAAGAATTTTAAGCTCTCAGTTTGATCAATATTTGATTTAAAGGTATGGTTTCAAATATGCCAACACGGTTCAATGATATTAAAATGCCGAAGAGACCGCCTTGGTTACCAGAATTCATAACAAGGAAGTGATTGCAAAAATTAATTTTTAAATGTCGAAAACTGTAAAGAAGCAAGGTGTATATATTTGTGCTTGTGGGTCAATAAATCTTCAGTTGGAACTAAGTGCTCGTGGTGTCCAAGTCTCTTTCTCTGTCCGTGTTTTTTGCGCTTGTAGTGCTTAACGTCCTAAGGCGTCTCAGTCTGTGAGGGCCGCCGTAGTGAAGCGCTGCGGAGATTTCGACCACCTGGGGTTCCCTATAATACATCGCACAGTACACGGGCCCCTAATATTTCGCCTCCATCGAAATTCGACCGCAGCGCTTATAATCCATTATGATCCACTCCTAAAAGAGCTAACACCTGGTGGTTGATTACGGCTGCTAAACCATGGCTCCGTTATTTGGAACCTCTTTAATCAAACTGGGGCGACAAAAAATGGTATAATTCGTGTAAAAACACTAGTTCGCTTCCTTTATATGTTAGGATGCACATTAATTATGTATCTTCGAGGGGCAGCTCACTTTCTGCTGACAGCAGAGAATTGTGTAGCATGGCTGAATTTCGTCTATTGCTCTTGCAGCGGACATTTTAAATGTATAGAAATATATTTGTAGACGCATTTTTAGGGGAACATTTTATTTCTAGTGTTCTTATGCTATTAGGCAAAGCGGTATCAACTTCACTTAGAATACAGAAATTCTAATTTAAATGTCGCTCTCCACGAAAGGCAACTATTTTAGTCTAATAATGCTAAGGTTTCAGTTTTTATTTTCATTGTTTTTTATCGCTCTTGTTAAACGTTTTTCCTTTCGTTTTTCCAAATGGTCGAAATTTTTTAGTCTGATTTATGTTCTTGTTTTCGCCAGCATCATTGTGCACCTTTTCTTATTTGGCTTTTATATTTTCCGACATAATTCTCCTAGGCGCTGCTGCACTGCCTGAACAAAATGCACAACTTTGTCACTCTTCCGGAAAAAAACGAGGCGCCTGCACGAACCGAGGCAATATAGGGCGGTGTTTCACGTCCACGGTTGGCCAATTTATGCTCAGCGTTGGGAACAAGACAGAGCCGCGATTTAAGACATAAAAAAATATTACGCTATTTGCAATACATGCAGACGAATTCAACTCTCTACATTCATTCAAGGAGTACGAGGCAAAGTTTACTAAAAGAGCTATATACGCATACTTACACAGTATGAGTACGCCAATACCTAACTTCAATTAAGCACTAGCGACAGAAATTCTCGGAGGCTGTGGCGCAAGAGCAGGCGAGTGGCGAGCGAAACGGGGTGTGGTAAACGGCTTGGGGTTTCGGAAGTGGTCGGAGGCGCTTTGCACCCGAAGGATCGGGCCAAGTAGGCGACGGTCGGGCCTCCGTTTATAGGCGTTGCTAGCGAATGTATGAGGCACTGGTGGACACTGTTTTTTTCTACACTAATTACCTCACCCCTGTCATGTCATGTCGCACTGGCTTAAAATCCACTGGAAATAAAACATTCTTGTGGGCCTGGTAAAAAGCTTCGCGTATAGCCTTTTTTATATCAGGATAGCAGACAGGAGGAAATATGAATGACCAATACTACGTGCCCGTGTACACGTGCAGGACGAACAGAATGCGGCAAAATGCATAATTTGCAAAATATATTAAAGAACCTGAGAAGCATTCGCGCGTTTAATTAAACAAGGCATTACGCATGTTTAAATTCTGGTACTTCCGTGACAGATTCCCCCGTAATGACCAAACTCGACTCTGGACGTAATGGCAGGTGAAGCGCGCACTAACACATTGCACCACTTGAAAGAAATGGTAGTGGTTTTATCGGCTATAAAAACAACCAAAACGGGAGGAAAACGTGGTGTAGGCTTAAACGGAAATAAAACGGACGGTTGACAGTCAAGAAAAGGAGCCGAAATCGAAATAGCAGGTGCAGCGAGAACCGGTAGGGGAGGACCGGAAAACACAGCGGGCTGTATTTTTCATCGAACCGGCCACGATTAGCGTTCAGAAAGACTTAACCTGCGCGCTGTGTTATTGGCAGTTTACTCCAGGGTGGGCAAATGCCCTAGTTTTACCTTTTCTTTCTAACACTGATCTTTGACTCAGTGACCTTGCCTCACCCTAATTTTGCAAAATTCTGTGGTCCCCTGTTTCCATCACCCACAAATCCTAAAATTTGCTGGTCCTCCCTAGCTATCACTCTCATTTTCTCCTACCTCCCTTACCCTCACAATGAGCGGTCTTAATATTCGATTCATTTTTTACCTTATTAGTGATATGTTCCGATGTTGCTTAGTCGTGCCTTGTCACTAAGTGTAGTCAACTGCGTCTGCTCTCAGCTGCGTAGGAGCCGCTAGAGGACATCTTGCACCATCCTGAGAAGGCGTTTCGTATACTTGCCTTTAGGTACACTACCGTTCTAGTTCCCTTTCTTCCATGACTACAGCGCAACGAACGGGACAAGAGGAAGGACACAGGCAGCGACACAACACAACGCCCAGCAACTTACCTTGCCTAGTTCCCTTGTTTTCCTGCCGTAGTCATCCTCGCGTTCCTGCGTGTTTTGGAATTCAGATGCGCCCTGTACGGGAAAAAAACAACGTCCAGCACAGGCAGAAACACTGTGGCACACCTGTGCATTTTTTTCCTTCCTCACCCTGACCTCACTATCTCCGGCATCTTCCTCCTCGCCGTCAAAGCTTTTTCTTCGACAGCCCTGCTTCCCCCTCAGTTTAATGAGTGAAGCTCTCATGAGGTCAGGACGAGGTGCCCATGTCTGCTTCTCACAACTTCCACTCACACCCCTTTGCCCCGCAAACGCACACACTTCAGTCCTGAAGCTTCATGGGTCTGTTTGCAATTCCGTCACTGTAGAAGAGATCGGGGAGGGGGGAGGGGAGCGGAAGGGAGCTAGGGAGCGCTTGTGTCTCTTAAATAAAAGGTGCACTTAAGGTCATCATTCTTGTTTTCACCAAACGAACTCATTAGGCTGCTGCTTTTTCTGCGCCGCGACGAAATACGTAGCAATGCATGTAGGTTATAAAGACATCACGGGGTAGTGGTCGCCGTGGACGAAGAATATCACATCAGGATAAAGCACTTCAGGATCATTGCAGAGTTCAGATGGATCTCAAATAAAAAAGAATAGAATTTTTAAATAGAACGCGTGGGCATGTGCGCGCACCCCGCGAATATGGATTTCAGTGCAATCTCACGTTCTAGCTAGTATAAACACGTATCATTAAGGATAGTTGCCGGGCCAGTTGGTACATGATCACACCGTAAAACAGCGCGCTTACACGGGACGAAGAAAGAAGACACGCACACACACAGCGCTGAACTAAGAACTGCATGGTTTATTGCATTGCTCGCAATAAATACCGGAAAGGAAAACAAAAAAACAACCAAAGGAAGGCGGGGAGATATCCTCCTGTCGCATCATGTCGTCAAAGGTTATTCAAGATATTTATTCTCTTTTCTTGTCAGTGCCATCGATGGAGTGCTAACGCATGACGCGCCTTTCCTGTCTATGATGAATGCTTCATATAGTTCACGTTTGTGCTGATGATTGTACCGCCTCAAAATCTGGCTTCGTCCAAGGTTAGGTGTGCAATGACAGGCAGATACGTGTTTTGCCAGCGTGCTGCCGTATCCCGTGCCGATGTTAGTGGCGTGCTCTCGTAGACGGTCGTTTATGCAGCGTCCACTTTGGCCCACATAAGATGCGCCGCATGACAGCGGTATCTCGTAGATTATCTCCGTGTCACAGTTGGTGAACATTTTTTCATGTTTCTTACTGCACCGCGCTGGTTTTGGGGCATCTTCATTCACCATTCTGCAAAGCATATTGAGCTTTCTGGGTGCGGTTAGGACCAAGTTCACTCCAGCACGCCCTACTATCTTCTTCAACGAGTGGCTGATCCCGTGCAGATACGGCATAACAGCCATCTTCTCTCTTTCTTTGCATAGCCTCATCGGGAGGCTAGATAGGCGGAGATTCTTCAGGAGCTTGAAGCCGATCCCTGAAATGAGGGCATCCGGGAAACCCGCTTCGCGTAGACGTTTCAGCTGAGATTCCATGCTAGCTTGCTGTCGGTGATGGCACGATCTTTTGAGGGCATTGTTCAAGGCGCCCAAAACTATTGCTCGTTTGACAAGCTTCGTATGCGCGGACGAGTAAGGCAGAAGGCATTTCTTAGACCTCGGAGCATAGCACCAACACAGATGGTCCTCACTCCGAGGTCTAGCTATGCTCCGAGGTCTAGCTATGTCTAGACCTCGGAGCTATGTCTAGCTATGTCTAGCTATGTCTATGTCTAGCTATGTCTATGCTCCGCTATGTCTAGCTATGTCTATGTCATAGCTATGTCTAGCTATGTCTATGCTCCGAGGTCTAAGAAATGCCTTCTGCCTTACTCGTCCGCGCATACGAAGCTTGTCAAATGAGCAATAGCTTTGGGCGCCTTGAACAATGCCCTCAAAAGATCGTGCCATCACCGACAGCAAGCTAGCATGGAATCTCAGCTGAAACGTCTACGCGAAGCGGGTTTCCCGGATGCCCTCATTTCAGGGATCGGCTTCAAGCTCCTGAAGGATCTCCGCCTATCTAGCCTCCCGATGAGGCCACGCAAAGAAAGAGAGAAGATGGCTGTTATGCCGTATCTGCACGGGATCAGCCACTCGTTGAAGAAGATAGTAGGGCGTGCTGGAGTGAACTTGGTCCTAACCGCACCCAGAAAGCTAAATATGCTTTGCAGAATGGTGAATGAAGATGCCCCAAAACCAGCGCGGTGCAGTAAGAAACATGAAAAAATGTTCACCAACTGTGACACGGAGATAATCTACGAGATACCGCTGTCATGCGGCGCATCTTATGTGGGCCAAAGTGGACGCTGCATAAACGACCGTCTACGAGAGCACGCCACTAACATCCGCACGGGATACGGCAGCACGCTGGCAAAACACGTATCTGCCTGTCATTGCACACCTAACCTTGGACGAAGCCAGATTTTGAGGCGGTACAATCATCAGCACAAACGTGAACTATATGAAGCATTCATCATAGACAGGAAAGGCGCGTCATGCGTTAGCACTCCATCGATGGCACTGACAAGAAAAGAGATTAAATATCTTGAATAACCTTTGACGACATGATGCGACAGGAGCATATCTCCCCGCCTTCCTTTGGTTGTTTTTTGTTTTCCTTTCCGGTATTTATTGCGAGCAATGCAATAAATCATGCAGTTGTTAGTTCAGCGCTGTGTGTGTGCGTGTCTTCTTTCTTCGTCCCGTGTAAGCGCGCTGTTTTACGGTGTGAAAAACGTAGCCATACACGAGATTGCGAGGAGAAACGCTTGGAACCACCTAGCTCGGAAACTCGGTTGCCATTAGCCCTGCGAGGCGCTGCAGGTTATGAAGGAACGAAACCTGCATGCAGGATGGCACTTCAGCGCGGCCAAGAATCCGCGGACATGGATGGAAATATTATTTTGGGGCTGGCGAGTTTAATCATTGCGGTCCCTTTCTGGTCTTTTTGCGTAAACTGGGAAATAATGTCTTATACAGAGGCAAAAATTCATCATTGAGTGCTTATAATTGGTACATATGCCGGTCTGTAGATGGTGTTCCTCTCTAGCGCGCGGAGAAGCTAAAATACAGCTCCACCTTGCACCAACACATTTGTATAATTTATTAACGCGGCAGAGCTAATGGCCCGTTCACACTTGTCAAAAATCCTTCGAGCGAAGCAGATTCGGCCGCCTTTGACGCTGACTAGGGCGGAAATTAGCACGGCGACAAACATGGCGGCGCCCTTCGAAGCAGGACCCCTCACTTCGGACTAGATTCGTCGCTGCTGCTGCCTTTTTTCTGTGCGTTCATTGGCCAGAAATGCGGCACCGATATTTCGCTTGATCTCACCTCACCTATGAGAAAACAATTAAGTGATAACTTCGCTTTATTTCTTATTTACAGTGAAGATGTTGCCCGCTTTTGCCCGCTACTAGGCTTAAGAGGAGCGCCGGTTTGTTTATAGTAATATTTCCCGTCCATGAAAGTAGATGGCGCCACTAGGCTGAGCTTATTGTTGTGTGTCTCTTCGCATATGCTGAACTAAAAGAGTTAATGTGCCTGCCTTCAACGTGCGTAATCATGCATACCCGTTATGGTTACGTAGACAGCGTCGATTTAATGTCTCTTCTACGTGGCGAGCGGTGACGCGGAAAAGTGCGCTGACATCGCACAGTACACGGGCCTCTGGAATTTCGCCTCCGTCGAAATTCGACCGCCGTGGCCAGGATCCAACCTGCGTCTTTCGGGTCACCAGCAGAGCGCCACAACCATTGAAATGCCTCCGCGGCCACTCCTGTTATGCTGGTTTTTACATATTAATATATCGATACGCTCCGTAAATAACATCGGCGAAAAAAGACCGAAAAGAAGGGTGGGGGATGCAGCGCTCAGAAAATTTCGGGGGATCTTCTGACACCGAAATCCGAGCAGAGATGTTATTAATACGAAAGCGTAGCATTTCTCATCAGGAACGAAACTTGGTAGAGTGGACCAGCATCTGTTGTCCGGCGTCACTCATAGCCTGAGTTGCTTTGGGACGTTAAACTCCAATAAACCAAACCAAACCAAAACCCCTCACTGACGTCACCACTTTCTCACATGACATCATCAGTCGACCATGAGATAGTGGCGCCTACAGAAAAGCAGAATAAATACTCTTCTGATGGTGCGGACAATTGAGTCAAGGACATTGTGATTGATAGGCGAGGGGGAAAGCCATGGGCCACAAAACCATAATAATTCTTGGCGAATAAAGGAGAACCCAGTGTATGCGTTTCCTTACGACTGCATATTAATCAGGCTGTGTGCAATAAGAAATGAAGGAAAATTTAATGAACTTCTCAACAGACCTCACGAAAAGACAATGCTTTAGAATTCTAAGCATCCCAGCAATTTCCAGCATCCTACTTGAACAGAGAAACGGCAGAAGCGTAGCAAGCCATATAAAATTGCTTTTTAAATCTCATAAACCAACAGGTTTTAAACAAGGAGCATGGTCGTTTAATCGGCTCGGCTAAGTTCATTCATTAGAAGTCTAATATGTCCTCAGTTACGTGATTCATTCATAGTGCAATCTCCCGTGACGTTTCCTTCATGGGTTACTACAGATGACCCTGAAGATTGGAGTTAATGTCGTTTCGCGCCTCCCAGTTCTCACAAAATGTCTTCATAAACATTGAAGTAGGTTACGCCGCATGTGATCCATTGCGATCCCATATGTTTGGGAGAAAATAAGAATGAATGAATGAATGAATGAATGAATCCCCTTGATTTGTTGCCAATGTAACTAGTGTTGCTCGAAATTTTTTTCCCGCTGCGTGTCCAGCCATACCCGCCTAAAACCATCGATTCAGGTGCGTTGCGTCTGTACGTGGACACACTGCGCTTAAAGACAGCGTTGAACGCTAGCGGCCTGTTGCCGGACGCCAGTCCCCAGAAGTTCCACGAGGGGTACCTGGCTAGCTACGCGGCGCTCACCGCTAGCAACGTGCCCGACCTTCAGACCAACGCCGGCGCTGGCGGCGACGCTGGCCTCTCGAAGGACGGGAAGAAGTTCTTCTGGGGTTTCCCGCTCGACCAGCTGTTCTTCTACCTGTTGTGCTCCTCTCACTATGGAGCGGCAGGCCCCGAGCTTCGGAAGAAGGTTTGTGCCTAGTATTCACGTCTTCGCTGAGGTCACATTGCGGACCCTAGTGTTCGTTAAACATTAAAGCGAAATTTGTAGGGGATAAGCAACGCCAACCCGCATCGTCATTGTCGTGCTGTACATGTGATGCTGTAGGTGTGATGTAGATGTAGGTGTAGATGTGATCTTCAACTCTTCCGCGTGACAGCCATTTGTCCTCAATATGCTCTCCACCCAATTCATATTTTACCTGCAGTTTTGATCTACGATATTCATAATTTTTTATTACATGCAATCAGCTGATGTCCCCTCCATACACTTTTCCGTTGTCCTATTGTTCATCGTCATTCGGTAACTATACATGCTAAGCTTGAAAATGTGGTTTTCTTCATGTCTAGTATTTTATGCCTACCGCTCAACTTAGCCGCCATAAAAAACAGCTCCTCTTGGCCCCCAAAGTCAATAGGGCGACACCGAGTATTATGCGGAGGTTCCAGAGGAATTTCTGTTATTCCAGCTGTGTTGCGTCTGTCAGCCTGACACCATCATTTGTCGCTATATTCTAAATCTCAAAATGTTATTTACACTGTACGTAGGTTGCCGCACTAAATTTTTTTTCCAAATTTACGTATGCTCTTCCACGGATATATATATAAATGATCCCGGGCATTCTAACAAAATAAAACGATTCTACACGACTTACGCTAGCCATTTGCTAGGGCTTCGTAGGATTCTGAACCATTCTCTAAATCCTAATGTTTGACTGTTCTCATTTATTCTAGTTTACTCCTTCCAAACAGTAGTTTGCTCGCGTGGTTGGCGCCTATTAATGAAATGAGCATCGTTAGGACCGATGCTTATTGCGGCGTATTGCGGCTGCGATACTGTTGGCATTAATTACTTTAGTCCACATGTGATACCCACCCACCGATACACAGTGCATTTCAGTTGGTTCCGATGTTCTCATTCTCAGGTTGCCACCTGCACGTTGGGCAGGCTGTGTGACGTCACAAGGTCCTGTTACTTGTACCGAACAATCGGGGATGTCAGACAGCAGGGAAATTTTTGGTCAGACTGCAACCTAAAAGCTATCCCATTAAAAAACTGTGCGCCCACTTTCACTTGACGCCAGTGAACATCTTAGCGTCTTTCGGTGGACCGTCTAACAGACGCTTTTTTATAGACCGACGGTGAACGGCTTGGGTTGTCGTTCTGGTTCTGGGACATTCCCTACTTCTTCGCGTCCCAGGAGAATAGCGTTTTTTATAGTCGCTGAGGGCTATCAGCAGCACCCGCTGTATTTACTGTGTGCAGAACACTTTGTATGCCACAAGACTTACGGGTTTATAGAATGCCGTGTTGGATGTTTTGACAGAGGCAAAGCTGCGTGTTCTCCATGTCGATATATACTCGCCTATACACAACAAAAATATACCTTTAGGTCCACATTTTATAGGGCCTTTATTATCTCCCTGACCTTTTTATATAACTGTCAGAAAAGGTTTCCCCTGGCGACGCCATGTTCGACACTGAAAACTAGGAACGTGACTCAAGCACAGAAGTTGTATAAACGCAAACTTTCAGAACCTGCAAATCCGAAGGACATGCGTTCCGATTTCTGCGTGTTACATATGGAGAAGTTTATGCTTCCATGAGTGTGGTAGTGGATAGCGCTTGAGGCACAGACGATGCAAATCTTTTCGAAAATGTAGGAACGGGGCTTCTCATTACTACATTTCATGGAGAAGGCAGCAAAGACGTAAGGAAAGCGGGCCTATAAGAACCTACCGGCTTCATCGTCTGTTTGTTCAGTTTGTCCTTCTAGGCTTTTTATCACTGGCCATTAATCAGACAGCTTCTATCAGCGCGAAACCCAAGCGGACGCTTGGGTGTCCGTGTGACAACATCCAGCACTACAGAAGAACAGAGTATTTAAGAGCGATTGCTGCGTAAAGTGGCACAAAAGAAGCCGCAGCAATTACCTCGCTCTTTGTGGTCACTACAATTGGGTCATGACGACGTGTAATCAAAGGCTTAAAAACGTCCGCAGGCAAATGCCTTCTAGATCGCCTGCTCATTGATTACAATACTCAAACAGAGGAGCGAACCGAAGTTGAGCGGACCGGCGCTACGCGCTCAAAGTTCGACCACTGCCACAAAACATGACAAAGGAGCCTCACCAGGGACGTCGGACCGCACGTGTTGCGGCCCTCAACGAACGCTATGGCTCTCGTTACGGAAGCTTCCACACAGATGGTACGGGCCTACACCACGGGGTCGGTACACGGCCGCGGTCATCCACCAAAACACATACATCCAGGGAATCACTTTCCGCGCCTCAAACATCACACAGGCAGAAGTCGCCATAGCGCTGGCCACTGCAGAACCAGACTAAAGGGTTATATC